>NW_027069387.1:600000-834426 GCF_037157495.1 Lathamus discolor
GGAGTTAACCCCAGGGTTAGGGTTAGGATTAGTGTTAGCATTAACCCTAATCAGAATTAACCCTAGTTGCGGGTTTAATCACAGGCTTAGGGTTAGGGTTAGGGTTAGGGTCTGGCTTAGCGTTAGACTTAAGTTTAGGGTTAGGTTAACCCTAACCGGAGTTAACTAGGGTTAGGGTTAGGGTTAGAGTTAGGGTTAGGGTTAGGGTTAGGGTTAGGGTTAACCTTCACCAGAGTTAAGCCTGGGGGCGGAGTTAACCCCAGGGTTAGGGTTAGGATTAGTGTTAGCATTAACCCTAATCAGAATTAACCCTAGTTGCGGGTTTAATCACAGGCTTAGGGTTAGGGTTAGGGTTAGGGTCTGGCTTAGCGTTAGACTTAAGTTTAGGGTTAGGTTAACCCTAACCGGAGTTAACTAGGGTTAGGGTTAGGGTTAGGGTTAAGGTTAGGGTTACCTCTAACCGGAGTTAACCCTAGGGGTTAACTGCTCAAGGTTCCTCCCCAAAAACCCCAAGTGCTGGAGCTCACCCACGTCTGCCCCGGGAGCAGGGTCAGGCCCCACAGCTCTGCTCCTGCCAGCGCTGCCGAGCCCTGCACTCCCTTGATGGTGCCATCAGAGCGCCCCACACACCGCAGCACGGGCTGGGCCATTGCTCTGGCTCCGGCAGAGGCACAAGTGCCTTTGGAAGCTGCCAGCGAACAACAAGAGCTGAGAGGCGGCTGCAGAAGGGCTCTGCTGTCGGGCTGAAAGCCAAGGGTGGTGCAGGGCAAAGGAGAGACGGCAGAGCCTCAGCCCTTGGGCTTCCTTCAGAGGAGGTGGCGCTGCTGCCCTTGATCCTGGCTGCTCTCCAGGCCTGACCTGCCCTCAGCGGTCTCCAGTGGCCTCTGGCAAGGCCAGCAGCAGAGACAGGATGTTCTGCACAAATGTCTGCACCTGCTCCTGGGCCTGGGCAGTGCTGAGAGCTCTTCTGCAGCCAAATGCAAATCGTACTTTACAGTCAGACAGCGTGGTGTGGGGTGGAAGGGACCTTAAATCCCCATAGGGATTCAGAGCATCCCACAAGCAGAGCATCCCACAGGGATTCACAGCATCCCACAGGCAGAGCATCGCATAAGGAATCAGAGCATCCCACAAGGATTCAGAGCATCCCACAAGCAGAGCATGCCAGAGGGCTCCAGAGCATCCCACAGGGCTCCAGAGCATCCCACAGGGCTCCAGAGCATCCCACCAAGCAGAGCACCCCGCAGAGATTCACAGCATCACACAACCACAGCATAATACAGAGCTCCAGAGCATCCCATAGGGATTCAGAGCACCCCAAGCGCATCAGAACCCCCCCATCTCCCCATGGAAGCCCCCATCGACACCCCTGACCCACCCCCCTCCCCATGGAGCTCCCCCCATGGAACCTGCCTCTCTATGACATCAGCCCCAGCTCCAAGGGACCTGCATCCAGCACCCGTATCCCCGGGGCAGTTGCGCTTTGGGTGCAGTGGTGCTTGCAGCTCCTTGCTTGCAGCTCCTTGGTGTCACCTCCTTGGTGTCACTCTTAGCGGTGGTGGCAGCGATGGCTTTGCTCCGTGTCATCATCCTGCTGGCTTCGGCCTGGCTGGTGCAAGGCTCCTGGGACAGCTGTGGGTGAGTGGCTCCAGGCTCCAGGGTTCCTGGTATTCCATAGGGAGATGCTGCTGCTCCCAGCCACGGTCACACCAATGGGGAGGTGGGATTTGAGGAGCCCCACTTGCTTGCCATCACCCCATGCGCTGGCACAGCACAGCTATGGGGCACCCCATAGGGTCCTGTGTCCTGCAGCACCCTAGGAGGCAGGATGATGCTCA
The DNA here is from genome assembly GCF_037157495.1 of Lathamus discolor. Classification (NCBI taxonomy): domain Eukaryota; kingdom Metazoa; phylum Chordata; class Aves; order Psittaciformes; family Psittacidae; genus Lathamus; species Lathamus discolor. The sequence goes on from NW_027069387.1 coordinate 601,839, forward strand.
TCTCTGGGACACTGCGGAGGGTCCCTTTTCCCTGCAGCACCCAATGGGGCGGGACAATGCTCGCCCTTCATCCCTAAGCATCAAGTGTTGGGCTTCTGCTTCAAGAGGGACCTGCGGTACCCGTCCCATGGCTGATTCTTACGGGATGTCGCGCATCGTCGGAGGCACGGATGCGCACCAGGGCGCCTGGCCGCGGGTGCTCAGCATCCAGTTCCCCACAGCCACCGCATTCTCGCACATCTGCGGGGGGTCCCTCATCCCGTATGAAGACAGGCTGAGGAAGTTGGGGCTTTTCAGCCTGGAGAAGAGAAGGCTGCGTGGAGACCTCAGAGCAGCCTTCCAGTACCTGAAGGGGGCCTACAGGGATGCTGGGGAGGGACTCTTTGTCAGGGACTGTAGTGACAGGACAAGGGGTAATGGGTTAAAACTTAAACAGGGGAAGTTTAAATTGGATATAAGGAGGAAATTCTTTCCTGTTAGGGTGGGGAGACGCTGGAATCGGTTGCCCAGGGAGGTTCCGAGTGCTCCATCCCTGGCGGTGTTCAAGGCCAGGTTGGATGAAGCCTTGTGTGGGATGGTTTAGTGAGAGGTGTCCCTGTCCGTGGCAGGGGGGTTGGAACTAGATGATCTTAAGGTCCTTTCCAACCCTAACTATTCTATGATTCTGTGATTCTATGATCACCCCTCAATGGGTCCTCACAGCCACTCACTGCTTCGTCGGGCAAAAGTAAGGGGGAGAAGGGATTGCAGCCATAGGGAATAGGCCAGGAGCAGCTCCCAGCCCGTCCCCTTCCCCATCCTGGATGCACTGGGAAGAGCGCTCAGGAGAAGGCTGCTTCCAGCTTGACAGCCCTTGAGCCTAAGGCACACTGCTTTCCTTTGGGAAGCAGCCGGAATGTGGCTCCTTCCCATCCCTCTTCTCCATAGAATGGATTAGAATAGATTAAAATGGAATGGAATGCAATGCAATGGTTATGGATCATGGAGTGGGGTGGGTTGGGAAGGAGCTTGAGATCATCCACTTCCAACCCCTTGCCATGGGCAGGGATGCCTTCCATAGAGCAGCTTGCTCCAAGCTGGCCTGCAGCACTGCCAGGGATGGAGCATCCAAACCTTCTCCATCCATGCCATCCCAGTGCCCCAGCACCCTCTTAGGGAATCCCTTCCTTATCTCCAGCCTGCAATTCCCTCTCGGAACCCATCAGCCCTTGTCCTATGGCTCCAATCCCTGCTCTTCCACTCCCTCCCAGCTTCACCACGGATTGCTTCATGATGGTCAGAATCATGGACGTGGCTTGGGCCAATGCCGAGACCCACAAGTGTTGGATACGGCAGGTCGTGGTCCAGGAATATTATACGGCTTAGGATCACGGTTAGGGTTAGGTTTAGAATTACGGTTAGCTTTAGGGTTAGGGTCAGGGTCACGGTTAGGTACAGGGTTAGGTTTAGGGTTAGGTCTTAGGTTTAGGGATAGGGTTAGGTTTAGGGTTACGTGTTAGGGTTAGGGATAGGGTTAGGGTTAGGGTTAGGGTTAGGGTTAACTGTAACCGGAGTTAACCCTAGGGGTGGAGTTAAGACCAGGTTGAGTCTTAGGGTTAGGGTTAGAGTTGCAGTTAGGATCAGGTTTAGGGTTAGGATTAGGGTTAGGGTTTAGGGTTAGGGTTAGGGTTAACCTTCACCAGAGTTAAGCCTGGGGGCGGAATTAACCCCAGGGTTAGGGTTAGGATTAGTGTTAGCATTAACCCTAATCAGAATTAACCCTAGTTGCGGGTTTAATCACAGGCTTAGGGTTAGGGTTAGGGTTAGGGTCTGGCTTAGCGTTAGACTTAAGTTTAGGGTTAGGTTAACCCTAACCGGAGTTAACTAGGGTTAGGGTTAGGGTTAGAGTTAGGGTTAGGGTTAGGGTTAGGGTTAGGGTTAACCTTCACCAGAGTTAAGCCTGGGGGCGGAGTTAACCCCAGGGTTAGGGTTAGGATTAGTGTTAGCATTAACCCTAATCAGAATTAACCCTAGTTGCGGGTTTAATCACAGGCTTAGGGTTAGGGTTAGGGTTAGGGTCTGGCTTAGCGTTAGACTTAAGTTTAGGGTTAGGTTAACCCTAACCGGAGTTAACTAGGGTTAGGGTTAGGGTTAGGGTTAAGGTTAGGGTTACCTCTAACCGGAGTTAACCCTAGGGGTTAACTGCTCAAGGTTCCTCCCCAAAAACCCCAAGTGCTGGAGCTCACCCACGTCTGCCCTGGGAGCAGGGTCAGGCCCCACAGCTCTGCTCCTGCCAGCGCTGCCGAGCCCTGCACTCCCTTGATGGTGCCATCAGAGCGCCCCACACACCGCAGCACGGGCTGGGCCATTGCTCTGGCTCCGGCAGAGGCACAAGTGCCTTTGGAAGCTGCCAGCGAACAACAAGAGCTGAGAGGCGGCTGCAGAAGGGCTCTGCTGTGGGGCTGAAAGCCAAGGGTGGTGCAGGGCAAAGGAGAGACGGCAGAGCCTCAGCCCTTGGGCTTCCTTCAGAGGAGGTGGCGCTGCTGCCCTTGATCCTGGCTGTTCTCCAGGCCTGACCTGCCCTCAGCGGTCTCCAGTGGCCTCTGGCAAGGCCAGCAGCAGAGACAGGATGTTCTGCACAAATGTCTGCACCTGCTCCTGGGCCTGGGCAGTGCTGAGAGCTCTTCTGCAGCCAAATGCAAATCGTACTTTACAGTCAGACAGCGTGGTGTGGGGTGGAAGGGACCTTAAATCCCCATAGGGATTCAGAGCATCCCACAAGCAGAGCATCCCACAGGGATTCACAGCATCCCACAGGCAGAGCATCGCATAAGGAATCAGAGCATCCCACAAGGATTCAGAGCATCCCACAAGCAGAGCATGCCAGAGGGCTCCAGAGCATGCCAGAGGGCTCCAGAGCATCCCACAGGGCTCCAGAGCATCCCACCAAGCAGAGCACCCCGCAGAGATTCACAGCATCACACAACCACAGCATAATACAGAGCTCCAGAGCATCCCATAGGGATTCAGAGCACCCCAAGCGCATCAGAACCCCCCCATCTCCCCATGGAAGCCCCCATCGACACCCCTGACCCACCCCCCTCCCCATGGAGCTCCCCCCATGGAACCTGCCTCTCTATGACATCAGCCCCAGCTCCAAGGGACCTGCATCCAGCACCCGTATCCCCGGGGCAGTTGCGCTTTGGGTGCAGTGGTGCTTGCAGCTCCTTGCTTGCAGCTCCTTGGTGTCACCTCCTTGGTGTCACTCTTAGCGGTGGTGGCAGCGATGGCTTTGCTCCGTGTCATCATCCTGCTGGCTTCGGCCTGGCTGGTGCAAGGCTCCTGGGACAGCTGTGGGTGAGTGGCTCCAGGCTCCAGGGTTCCTGGTATTCCATAGGGAGATGCTGCTGCTCCCAGCCACGGTCACACCAATGGGGAGGTGGGATTTGAGGAGCCCCACTTGCTTGCCATCACCCCATGCGCTGGCACAGCACAGCTATGGGGCACCCCATAGGGTCCTGTGTCCTGCAGCACCCTAGGAGGCAGGATGATGCTCATCTCTGGGACACTGCGGAGGGTCCCTTTTCCCTGCAGCACCCAATGGGGCGGGACAATGCTCGCCCTTCATCCCTAAGCATCAAGTGTTGGGCTTCTGCTTCAAGAGGGACCTGCGGTACCCGTCCCATGGCTGATTCTTACGGGATGTCGCGCATCGTCGGAGGCACGGATGCGCACCAGGGCGCCTGGCCGCGGGTGCTCAGCATCCAGTTCCCCACAGCCACCGCATTCTCGCACATCTGCGGGGGGTCCCTCATCCCGTATGAAGACAGGCTGAGGAAGTTGGGGCTTTTCAGCCTGGAGAAGAGAAGGCTGCGTGGAGACCTCAGAGCAGCCTTCCAGTACCTGAAGGGGGCCTACAGGGATGCTGGGGAGGGACTCTTTGTCAGGGACTGTAGTGACAGGACAAGGGGTAATGGGTTAAAACTTAAACAGGGGAAGTTTAAATTGGATATAAGGAGGAAATTCTTTCCTGTTAGGGTGGGGAGACGCTGGAATCGGTTGCCCAGGGAGGTTCCGAGTGCTCCATCCCTGGCGGTGTTCAAGGCCAGGTTGGATGAAGCCTTGTGTGGGATGGTTTAGTGAGAGGTGTCCCTGTCCGTGGCAGGGGGGTTGGAACTAGATGATCTTAAGGTCCTTTCCAACCCTAACTATTCTATGATTCTGTGATTCTATGATCACCCCTCAATGGGTCCTCACAGCCACTCACTGCTTCGTCGGGCAAAAGTAAGGGGGAGAAGGGATTGCAGCCATAGGGAATAGGCCAGGAGCAGCTCCCAGCCCGTCCCCTTCCCCATCCTGGATGCACTGGGAAGAGCGCTCAGGAGAAGGCTGCTTCCAGCTTGACAGCCCTTGAGCCTAAGGCACACTGCTTTCCTTTGGGAAGCAGCCGGAATGTGGCTCCTTCCCATCCCTCTTCTCCATAGAATGGATTAGAATAGATTAAAATGGAATGGAATGCAATGCAATGGTTATGGATCATGGAGTGGGGTGGGTTGGGAAGGAGCTTGAGATCATCCACTTCCAACCCCTTGCCATGGGCAGGGATGCCTTCCATAGAGCAGCTTGCTCCAAGCTGGCCTGCAGCACTGCCAGGGATGGAGCATCCAAACCTTCTCCATCCATGCCATCCCAGTGCCCCAGCACCCTCTTAGGGAATCCCTTCCTTATCTCCAGCCTGCAATTCCCTCTCGGAACCCATCAGCCCTTGTCCTATAGCTCCAATCCCTGCTCTTCCACTCCCTCCCAGCTTCACCACGGATTGCTTCATGATGGTCAGAATCATGGACGTGGCTTGGGCCAATGCCGAGACCCACAAGTGTTGGATACGGCAGGTCGTGGTCCAGGAATATTATACGGCTTAGGATCACGGTTAGGGTTAGGTTTAGAATTACGGTTAGCTTTAGGGTTAGGGTCAGGGTCACGGTTAGGTACAGGGTTAGGTTTAGGGTTAGGTCTTAGGTTTAGGGATAGGGTTAGGTTTAGGGTTACGTGTTAGGGTTAGGGATAGGGTTAGGGTTAGGGTTAGGGTTAGGGTTAACTGTAACCGGAGTTAACCCTAGGGGTGGAGTTAAGACCAGGTTGAGTCTTAGGGTTAGGGTTAGAGTTGCAGTTAGGATCAGGTTTAGGGTTAGGATTAGGGTTAGGGTTTAGGGTTAGGGTTAGGGTTAACCTTCACCAGAGTTAAGCCTGGGGGCGGAGTTAACCCCAGGGTTAGGGTTAGGATTAGTGTTAGCATTAACCCTAATCAGAATTAACCCTAGTTGCGGGTTTAATCACAGGCTTAGGGTTAGGGTTAGGGTTAGGGTCTGGCTTAGCGTTAGACTTAAGTTTAGGGTTAGGTTAACCCTAACCGGAGTTAACTAGGGTTAGGGTTAGGGTTAGAGTTAGGGTTAGGGTTAGGGTTAGGGTTAGGGTTAACCTTCACCAGAGTTAAGCCTGGGGGCGGAGTTAACCCCAGGGTTAGGGTTAGGATTAGTGTTAGCATTAACCCTAATCAGAATTAACCCTAGTTGCGGGTTTAATCACAGGCTTAGGGTTAGGGTTAGGGTTAGGGTCTGGCTTAGCGTTAGACTTAAGTTTAGGGTTAGGTTAACCCTAACCGGAGTTAACTAGGGTTAGGGTTAGGGTTAGGGTTAAGGTTAGGGTTACCTCTAACCGGAGTTAACCCTAGGGGTTAACTGCTCAAGGTTCCTCCCCAAAAACCCCAAGTGCTGGAGCTCACCCACGTCTGCCCCGGGAGCAGGGTCAGGCCCCACAGCTCTGCTCCTGCCAGCGCTGCCGAGCCCTGCACTCCCTTGATGGTGCCATCAGAGCGCCCCACACACCGCAGCACGGGCTGGGCCATTGCTCTGGCTCCGGCAGAGGCACAAGTGCCTTTGGAAGCTGCCAGCGAACAACAAGAGCTGAGAGGCGGCTGCAGAAGGGCTCTGCTGTGGGGCTGAAAGCCAAGGGTGGTGCAGGGCAAAGGAGAGACGGCAGAGCCTCAGCCCTTGGGCTTCCTTCAGAGGAGGTGGCGCTGCTGCCCTTGATCCTGGCTGCTCTCCAGGCCTGACCTGCCCTCAGCGGTCTCCAGTGGCCTCTGGCAAGGCCAGCAGCAGAGACAGGATGTTCTGCACAAATGTCTGCACCTGCTCCTGGGCCTGGGCAGTGCTGAGAGCTCTTCTGCAGCCAAATGCAAATCGTACTTTACAGTCAGACAGCGTGGTGTGGGGTGGAAGGGACCTTAAATCCCCATAGGGATTCAGAGCATCCCACAAGCAGAGCATCCCACAGGGATTCACAGCATCCCACAGGCAGAGCATCGCATAAGGAATCAGAGCATCCCACAAGGATTCAGAGCATCCCACAAGCAGAGCATGCCAGAGGGCTCCAGAGCATGCCAGAGGGCTCCAGAGCATCCCACAGGGCTCCAGAGCATCCCACCAAGCAGAGCACCCCGCAGAGATTCACAGCATCACACAACCACAGCATAATACAGAGCTCCAGAGCATCCCATAGGGATTCAGAGCACCCCAAGCGCATCAGAACCCCCCCATCTCCCCATGGAAGCCCCCATCGACACCCCTGACCCACCCCCCTCCCCATGGAGCTCCCCCCATGGAACCTGCCTCTCTATGACATCAGCCCCAGCTCCAAGGGACCTGCATCCAGCACCCGTATCCCCGGGGCAGTTGCGCTTTGGGTGCAGTGGTGCTTGCAGCTCCTTGCTTGCAGCTCCTTGGTGTCACCTCCTTGGTGTCACTCTTAGCGGTGGTGGCAGCGATGGCTTTGCTCCGTGTCATCATCCTGCTGGCTTCGGCCTGGCTGGTGCAAGGCTCCTGGGACAGCTGTGGGTGAGTGGCTCCAGGCTCCAGGGTTCCTGGTATTCCATAGGGAGATGCTGCTGCTCCCAGCCACGGTCACACCAATGGGGAGGTGGGATTTGAGGAGCCCCACTTGCTTGCCATCACCCCATGCGCTGGCACAGCACAGCTATGGGGCACCCCATAGGGTCCTGTGTCCTGCAGCACCCTAGGAGGCAGGATGATGCTCATCTCTGGGACACTGCGGAGGGTCCCTTTTCCCTGCAGCACCCAATGGGGCGGGACAATGCTCGCCCTTCATCCCTAAGCATCAAGTGTTGGGCTTCTGCTTCAAGAGGGACCTGCGGTACCCGTCCCATGGCTGATTCTTACGGGATGTCGCGCATCGTCGGAGGCACGGATGCGCACCAGGGCGCCTGGCCGCGGGTGCTCAGCATCCAGTTCCCCACAGCCACCGCATTCTCGCACATCTGCGGGGGGTCCCTCATCCCGTATGAAGACAGGCTGAGGAAGTTGGGGCTTTTCAGCCTGGAGAAGAGAAGGCTGCGTGGAGACCTCAGAGCAGCCTTCCAGTACCTGAAGGGGGCCTACAGGGATGCTGGGGAGGGACTCTTTGTCAGGGACTGTAGTGACAGGACAAGGGGTAATGGGTTAAAACTTAAACAGGGGAAGTTTAAATTGGATATAAGGAGGAAATTCTTTCCTGTTAGGGTGGGGAGACGCTGGAATCGGTTGCCCAGGGAGGTTCCGAGTGCTCCATCCCTGGCGGTGTTCAAGGCCAGGTTGGATGAAGCCTTGTGTGGGATGGTTTAGTGAGAGGTGTCCCTGTCCGTGGCAGGGGGGTTGGAACTAGATGATCTTAAGGTCCTTTCCAACCCTAACTATTCTATGATTCTGTGATTCTATGATCACCCCTCAATGGGTCCTCACAGCCACTCACTGCTTCGTCGGGCAAAAGTAAGGGGGAGAAGGGATTGCAGCCATAGGGAATAGGCCAGGAGCAGCTCCCAGCCCGTCCCCTTCCCCATCCTGGATGCACTGGGAAGAGCGCTCAGGAGAAGGCTGCTTCCAGCTTGACAGCCCTTGAGCCTAAGGCACACTGCTTTCCTTTGGGAAGCAGCCGGAATGTGGCTCCTTCCCATCCCTCTTCTCCATAGAATGGATTAGAATAGATTAAAATGGAATGGAATGCAATGCAATGGTTATGGATCATGGAGTGGGGTGGGTTGGGAAGGAGCTTGAGATCATCCACTTCCAACCCCTTGCCATGGGCAGGGATGCCTTCCATAGAGCAGCTTGCTCCAAGCTGGCCTGCAGCACTGCCAGGGATGGAGCATCCAAACCTTCTCCATCCATGCCATCCCAGTGCCCCAGCACCCTCTTAGGGAATCCCTTCCTTATCTCCAGCCTGCAATTCCCTCTCGGAACCCATCAGCCCTTGTCCTATGGCTCCAATCCCTGCTCTTCCACTCCCTCCCAGCTTCACCACGGATTGCTTCATGATGGTCAGAATCATGGACGTGGCTTGGGCCAATGCCGAGACCCACAAGTGTTGGATACGGCAGGTCGTGGTCCAGGAATATTATACGGCTTAGGATCACGGTTAGGGTTAGGTTTAGAATTACGGTTAGCTTTAGGGTTAGGGTCAGGGTCACGGTTAGGTACAGGGTTAGGTTTAGGGTTAGGTCTTAGGTTTAGGGATAGGGTTAGGTTTAGGGTTACGTGTTAGGGTTAGGGATAGGGTTAGGGTTAGGGTTAGGGTTAGGGTTAACTGTAACCGGAGTTAACCCTAGGGGTGGAGTTAAGACCAGGTTGAGTCTTAGGGTTAGGGTTAGAGTTGCAGTTAGGATCAGGTTTAGGGTTAGGATTAGGGTTAGGGTTTAGGGTTAGGGTTAGGGTTAACCTTCACCAGAGTTAAGCCTGGGGGCGGAATTAACCCCAGGGTTAGGGTTAGGATTAGTGTTAGCATTAACCCTAATCAGAATTAACCCTAGTTGCGGGTTTAATCACAGGCTTAGGGTTAGGGTTAGGGTTAGGGTCTGGCTTAGCGTTAGACTTAAGTTTAGGGTTAGGTTAACCCTAACCGGAGTTAACTAGGGTTAGGGTTAGGGTTAGAGTTAGGGTTAGGGTTAGGGTTAGGGTTAGGGTTAACCTTCACCAGAGTTAAGCCTGGGGGCGGAGTTAACCCCAGGGTTAGGGTTAGGATTAGTGTTAGCATTAACCCTAATCAGAATTAACCCTAGTTGCGGGTTTAATCACAGGCTTAGGGTTAGGGTTAGGGTTAGGGTCTGGCTTAGCGTTAGACTTAAGTTTAGGGTTAGGTTAACCCTAACCGGAGTTAACTAGGGTTAGGGTTAGGGTTAGGGTTAAGGTTAGGGTTACCTCTAACCGGAGTTAACCCTAGGGGTTAACTGCTCAAGGTTCCTCCCCAAAAACCCCAAGTGCTGGAGCTCACCCACGTCTGCCCTGGGAGCAGGGTCAGGCCCCACAGCTCTGCTCCTGCCAGCGCTGCCGAGCCCTGCACTCCCTTGATGGTGCCATCAGAGCGCCCCACACACCGCAGCACGGGCTGGGCCATTGCTCTGGCTCCGGCAGAGGCACAAGTGCCTTTGGAAGCTGCCAGCGAACAACAAGAGCTGAGAGGCGGCTGCAGAAGGGCTCTGCTGTCGGGCTGAAAGCCAAGGGTGGTGCAGGGCAAAGGAGAGACGGCAGAGCCTCAGCCCTTGGGCTTCCTTCAGAGGAGGTGGCGCTGCTGCCCTTGATCCTGGCTGCTCTCCAGGCCTGACCTGCCCTCAGCGGTCTCCAGTGGCCTCTGGCAAGGCCAGCAGCAGAGACAGGATGTTCTGCACAAATGTCTGCACCTGCTCCTGGGCCTGGGCAGTGCTGAGAGCTCTTCTGCAGCCAAATGCAAATCGTACTTTACAGTCAGACAGCGTGGTGTGGGGTGGAAGGGACCTTAAATCCCCATAGGGATTCAGAGCATCCCACAAGCAGAGCATCCCACAGGGATTCACAGCATCCCACAGGCAGAGCATCGCATAAGGAATCAGAGCATCCCACAAGGATTCAGAGCATCCCACAAGCAGAGCATGCCAGAGGGCTCCAGAGCATCCCACAGGGCTCCAGAGCATCCCACAGGGCTCCAGAGCATCCCACCAAGCAGAGCACCCCGCAGAGATTCACAGCATCACACAACCACAGCATAATACAGAGCTCCAGAGCATCCCATAGGGATTCAGAGCACCCCAAGCGCATCAGAACCCCCCCATCTCCCCATGGAAGCCCCCATCGACACCCCTGACCCACCCCCCTCCCCATGGAGCTCCCCCCATGGAACCTGCCTCTCTATGACATCAGCCCCAGCTCCAAGGGACCTGCATCCAGCACCCGTATCCCCGGGGCAGTTGCGCTTTGGGTGCAGTGGTGCTTGCAGCTCCTTGCTTGCAGCTCCTTGGTGTCACCTCCTTGGTGTCACTCTTAGCGGTGGTGGCAGCGATGGCTTTGCTCCGTGTCATCATCCTGCTGGCTTCGGCCTGGCTGGTGCAAGGCTCCTGGGACAGCTGTGGGTGAGTGGCTCCAGGCTCCAGGGTTCCTGGTATTCCATAGGGAGATGCTGCTGCTCCCAGCCACGGTCACACCAATGGGGAGGTGGGATTTGAGGAGCCCCACTTGCTTGCCATCACCCCATGCGCTGGCACAGCACAGCTATGGGGCACCCCATAGGGTCCTGTGTCCTGCAGCACCCTAGGAGGCAGGATGATGCTCATCTCTGGGACACTGCGGAGGGTCCCTTTTCCCTGCAGCACCCAATGGGGCGGGACAATGCTCGCCCTTCATCCCTAAGCATCAAGTGTTGGGCTTCTGCTTCAAGAGGGACCTGCGGTACCCGTCCCATGGCTGATTCTTACGGGATGTCGCGCATCGTCGGAGGCACGGATGCGCACCAGGGCGCCTGGCCGCGGGTGCTCAGCATCCAGTTCCCCACAGCCACCGCATTCTCGCACATCTGCGGGGGGTCCCTCATCCCGTATGAAGACAGGCTGAGGAAGTTGGGGCTTTTCAGCCTGGAGAAGATAAGGCTGCGTGGAGACCTCATAGCAGCCTTCCAGTACCTGAAGGGGGCCTACAGGGATGCTGGGGAGGGACTCTTTGTCAGGGACTGTAGTGACAGGACAAGGGGTAATGGGTTAAAACTTAAACAGGGGAAGTTTAAATTGGATATAAGGAGGAAATTCTTTCCTGTTAGGGTGGGGAGACGCTGGAATCGGTTGCCCAGGGAGGTTCCGAGTGCTCCATCCCTGGCGGTGTTCAAGGCCAGGTTGGATGAAGCCTTGTGTGGGATGGTTTAGTGAGAGGTGTCCCTGTCCGTGGCAGGGGGGTTGGAACTAGATGATCTTAAGGTCCTTTCCAACCCTAACTATTCTATGATTCTGTGATTCTATGATCACCCCTCAATGGGTCCTCACAGCCACTCACTGCTTCGTCGGGCAAAAGTAAGGGGGAGAAGGGATTGCAGCCATAGGGAATAGGCCAGGAGCAGCTCCCAGCCCGTCCCCTTCCCCATCCTGGATGCACTGGGAAGAGCGCTCAGGAGAAGGCTGCTTCCAGCTTGACAGCCCTTGAGCCTAAGGCACACTGCTTTCCTTTGGGAAGCAGCCGGAATGTGGCTCCTTCCCATCCCTCTTCTCCATAGAATGGATTAGAATAGATTAAAATGGAATGGAATGCAATGCAATGGTTATGGATCATGGAGTGGGGTGGGTTGGGAAGGAGCTTGAGATCATCCACTTCCAACCCCTTGCCATGGGCAGGGATGCCTTCCATAGAGCAGCTTGCTCCAAGCTGGCCTGCAGCACTGCCAGGGATGGAGCATCCAAACCTTCTCCATCCATGCCATCCCAGTGCCCCAGCACCCTCTTAGGGAATCCCTTCCTTATCTCCAGCCTGCAATTCCCTCTCGGAACCCATCAGCCCTTGTCCTATGGCTCCAATCCCTGCTCTTCCACTCCCTCCCAGCTTCACCACGGATTGCTTCATGATGGTCAGAATCATGGACGTGGCTTGGGCCAATGCCGAGACCCACAAGTGTTGGATACGGCAGGTCGTGGTCCAGGAATATTATACGGCTTAGGATCACGGTTAGGGTTAGGTTTAGAATTACGGTTAGCTTTAGGGTTAGGGTCAGGGTCACGGTTAGGTACAGGGTTAGGTTTAGGGTTAGGTCTTAGGTTTAGGGATAGGGTTAGGTTTAGGGTTACGTGTTAGGGTTAGGGATAGGGTTAGGGTTAGGGTTAGGGTTAGGGTTAACTGTAACCGGAGTTAACCCTAGGGGTGGAGTTAAGACCAGGTTGAGTCTTAGGGTTAGGGTTAGAGTTGCAGTTAGGATCAGGTTTAGGGTTAGGATTAGGGTTAGGGTTTAGGGTTAGGGTTAGGGTTAACCTTCACCAGAGTTAAGCCTGGGGGCGGAGTTAACCCCAGGGTTAGGGTTAGGATTAGTGTTAGCATTAACCCTAATCAGAATTAACCCTAGTTGCGGGTTTAATCACAGGCTTAGGGTTAGGGTTAGGGTTAGGGTCTGGCTTAGCGTTAGACTTAAGTTTAGGGTTAGGTTAACCCTAACCGGAGTTAACTAGGGTTAGGGTTAGGGTTAGAGTTAGGGTTAGGGTTAGGGTTAGGGTTAGGGTTAACCTTCACCAGAGTTAAGCCTGGGGGCGGAGTTAACCCCAGGGTTAGGGTTAGGATTAGTGTTAGCATTAACCCTAATCAGAATTAACCCTAGTTGCGGGTTTAATCACAGGCTTAGGGTTAGGGTTAGGGTTAGGGTCTGGCTTAGCGTTAGACTTAAGTTTAGGGTTAGGTTAACCCTAACCGGAGTTAACTAGGGTTAGGGTTAGGGTTAGGGTTAAGGTTAGGGTTACCTCTAACCGGAGTTAACCCTAGGGGTTAACTGCTCAAGGTTCCTCCCCAAAAACCCCAAGTGCTGGAGCTCACCCACGTCTGCCCCGGGAGCAGGGTCAGGCCCCACAGCTCTGCTCCTGCCAGCGCTGCCGAGCCCTGCACTCCCTTGATGGTGCCATCAGAGCGCCCCACACACCGCAGCACGGGCTGGGCCATTGCTCTGGCTCCGGCAGAGGCACAAGTGCCTTTGGAAGCTGCCAGCGAACAACAAGAGCTGAGAGGCGGCTGCAGAAGGGCTCTGCTGTGGGGCTGAAAGCCAAGGGTGGTGCAGGGCAAAGGAGAGACGGCAGAGCCTCAGCCCTTGGGCTTCCTTCAGAGGAGGTGGCGCTGCTGCCCTTGATCCTGGCTGCTCTCCAGGCCTGACCTGCCCTCAGCGGTCTCCAGTGGCCTCTGGCAAGGCCAGCAGCAGAGACAGGATGTTCTGCACAAATGTCTGCACCTGCTCCTGGGCCTGGGCAGTGCTGAGAGCTCTTCTGCAGCCAAATGCAAATCGTACTTTACAGTCAGACAGCGTGGTGTGGGGTGGAAGGGACCTTAAATCCCCATAGGGATTCAGAGCATCCCACAAGCAGAGCATCCCACAGGGATTCACAGCATCCCACAGGCAGAGCATCGCATAAGGAATCAGAGCATCCCACAAGGATTCAGAGCATCCCACAAGCAGAGCATGCCAGAGGGCTCCAGAGCATCCCACAGGGCTCCAGAGCATCCCACAGGGCTCCAGAGCATCCCACCAAGCAGAGCACCCCGCAGAGATTCACAGCATCACACAACCACAGCATAATACAGAGCTCCAGAGCATCCCATAGGGATTCAGAGCACCCCAAGCGCATCAGAACCCCCCCATCTCCCCATGGAAGCCCCCATCGACACCCCTGACCCACCCCCCTCCCCATGGAGCTCCCCCCATGGAACCTGCCTCTCTATGACATCAGCCCCAGCTCCAAGGGACCTGCATCCAGCACCCGTATCCCCGGGGCAGTTGCGCTTTGGGTGCAGTGGTGCTTGCAGCTCCTTGCTTGCAGCTCCTTGGTGTCACCTCCTTGGTGTCACTCTTAGCGGTGGTGGCAGCGATGGCTTTGCTCCGTGTCATCATCCTGCTGGCTTCGGCCTGGCTGGTGCAAGGCTCCTGGGACAGCTGTGGGTGAGTGGCTCCAGGCTCCAGGGTTCCTGGTATTCCATAGGGAGATGCTGCTGCTCCCAGCCACGGTCACACCAATGGGGAGGTGGGATTTGAGGAGCCCCACTTGCTTGCCATCACCCCATGCGCTGGCACAGCACAGCTATGGGGCACCCCATAGGGTCCTGTGTCCTGCAGCACCCTAGGAGGCAGGATGATGCTCATCTCTGGGACACTGCGGAGGGTCCCTTTTCCCTGCAGCACCCAATGGGGCGGGACAATGCTCGCCCTTCATCCCTAAGCATCAAGTGTTGGGCTTCTGCTTCAAGAGGGACCTGCGGTACCCGTCCCATGGCTGATTCTTACGGGATGTCGCGCATCGTCGGAGGCACGGATGCGCACCAGGGCGCCTGGCCGCGGGTGCTCAGCATCCAGTTCCCCACAGCCACCGCATTCTCGCACATCTGCGGGGGGTCCCTCATCCCGTATGAAGACAGGCTGAGGAAGTTGGGGCTTTTCAGCCTGGAGAAGAGAAGGCTGCGTGGAGACCTCAGAGCAGCCTTCCAGTACCTGAAGGGGGCCTACAGGGATGCTGGGGAGGGACTCTTTGTCAGGGACTGTAGTGACAGGACAAGGGGTAATGGGTTAAAACTTAAACAGGGGAAGTTTAAATTGGATATAAGGAGGAAATTCTTTCCTGTTAGGGTGGGGAGACGCTGGAATCGGTTGCCCAGGGAGGTTCCGAGTGCTCCATCCCTGGCGGTGTTCAAGGCCAGGTTGGATGAAGCCTTGTGTGGGATGGTTTAGTGAGAGGTGTCCCTGTCCGTGGCAGGGGGGTTGGAACTAGATGATCTTAAGGTCCTTTCCAACCCTAACTATTCTATGATTCTGTGATTCTATGATCACCCCTCAATGGGTCCTCACAGCCACTCACTGCTTCGTCGGGCAAAAGTAAGGGGGAGAAGGGATTGCAGCCATAGGGAATAGGCCAGGAGCAGCTCCCAGCCCGTCCCCTTCCCCATCCTGGATGCACTGGGAAGAGCGCTCAGGAGAAGGCTGCTTCCAGCTTGACAGCCCTTGAGCCTAAGGCACACTGCTTTCCTTTGGGAAGCAGCCGGAATGTGGCTCCTTCCCATCCCTCTTCTCCATAGAATGGATTAGAATAGATTAAAATGGAATGGAATGCAATGCAATGGTTATGGATCATGGAGTGGGGTGGGTTGGGAAGGAGCTTGAGATCATCCACTTCCAACCCCTTGCCATGGGCAGGGATGCCTTCCATAGAGCAGCTTGCTCCAAGCTGGCCTGCAGCACTGCCAGGGATGGAGCATCCAAACCTTCTCCATCCATGCCATCCCAGTGCCCCAGCACCCTCTTAGGGAATCCCTTCCTTATCTCCAGCCTGCAATTCCCTCTCGGAACCCATCAGCCCTTGTCCTATGGCTCCAATCCCTGCTCTTCCACTCCCTCCCAGCTTCACCACGGATTGCTTCATGATGGTCAGAATCATGGACGTGGCTTGGGCCAATGCCGAGACCCACAAGTGTTGGATACGGCAGGTCGTGGTCCAGGAATATTATACGGCTTAGGATCACGGTTAGGGTTAGGTTTAGAATTACGGTTAGCTTTAGGGTTAGGGTCAGGGTCACGGTTAGGTACAGGGTTAGGTTTAGGGTTAGGTCTTAGGTTTAGGGATAGGGTTAGGTTTAGGGTTACGTGTTAGGGTTAGGGATAGGGTTAGGGTTAGGGTTAGGGTTAGGGTTAGGGTTAACTGTAACCGGAGTTAACCCTAGGGGTGGAGTTAAGACCAGGTTGAGTCTTAGGGTTAGGGTTAGAGTTGCAGTTAGGATCAGGTTTAGGGTTAGGATTAGGGTTAGGGTTTAGGGTTAGGGTTAGGGTTAACCTTCACCAGAGTTAAGCCTGGGGGCGGAGTTAACCCCAGGGTTAGGGTTAGGATTAGTGTTAGCATTAACCCTAATCAGAATTAACCCTAGTTGCGGGTTTAATCACAGGCTTAGGGTTAGGGTTAGGGTTAGGGTCTGGCTTAGCGTTAGACTTAAGTTTAGGGTTAGGTTAACCCTAACCGGAGTTAACTAGGGTTAGGGTTAGGGTTAGGGTTAAGGTTAGGGTTACCTCTAACCGGAGTTAACCCTAGGGGTTAACTGCTCAAGGTTCCTCCCCAAAAACCCCAAGTGCTGGAGCTCACCCACGTCTGCCCCGGGAGCAGGGTCAGGCCCCACAGCTCTGCTCCTGCCAGCGCTGCCGAGCCCTGCACTCCCTTGATGGTGCCATCAGAGCGCCCCACACACCGCAGCACGGGCTGGGCCATTGCTCTGGCTCCGGCAGAGGCACAAGTGCCTTTGGAAGCTGCCAGCGAACAACAAGAGCTGAGAGGCGGCTGCAGAAGGGCTCTGCTGTCGGGCTGAAAGCCAAGGGTGGTGCAGGGCAAAGGAGAGACGGCAGAGCCTCAGCCCTTGGGCTTCCTTCAGAGGAGGTGGCGCTGCTGCCCTTGATCCTGGCTGCTCTCCAGGCCTGACCTGCCCTCAGCGGTCTCCAGTGGCCTCTGGCAAGGCCAGCAGCAGAGACAGGATGTTCTGCACAAATGTCTGCACCTGCTCCTGGGCCTGGGCAGTGCTGAGAGCTCTTCTGCAGCCAAATGCAAATCGTACTTTACAGTCAGACAGTGTGGTGTGGGGTGGAAGGGACCTTAAATCCCCATAGGGATTCAGAGCATCCCACAAGCAGAGCATCCCACAGGGATTCACAGCATCCCACAGGCAGAGCATCGCATAAGGAATCAGAGCATCCCACAAGGATTCAGAGCATCCCACAAGCAGAGCATGCCAGAGGGCTCCAGAGCATCCCACAGGGCTCCAGAGCATCCCACCAAGCAGAGCACCCCGCAGAGATTCACAGCATCACACAACCACAGCATAATACAGAGCTCCAGAGCATCCCATAGGGATTCAGAGCACCCCAAGCGCATCAGAACCCCCCCATCTCCCCATGGAAGCCCCCATCGACACCCCTGACCCACCCCCCTCCCCATGGAGCTCCCCCCATGGAACCTGCCTCTCTATGACATCAGCCCCAGCTCCAAGGGACCTGCATCCAGCACCCGTATCCCCGGGGCAGTTGCGCTTTGGGTGCAGTGGTGCTTGCAGCTCCTTGCTTGCAGCTCCTTGGTGTCACCTCCTTGGTGTCACTCTTAGCGGTGGTGGCAGCGATGGCTTTGCTCCGTGTCATCATCCTGCTGGCTTCGGCCTGGCTGGTGCAAGGCTCCTGGGACAGCTGTGGGTGAGTGGCTCCAGGCTCCAGGGTTCCTGGTATTCCATAGGGAGATGCTGCTGCTCCCAGCCACGGTCACACCAATGGGGAGGTGGGATTTGAGGAGCCCCACTTGCTTGCCATCACCCCATGCGCTGGCACAGCACAGCTATGGGGCACCCCATAGGGTCCTGTGTCCTGCAGCACCCTAGGAGGCAGGATGATGCTCATCTCTGGGACACTGCGGAGGGTCCCTTTTCCCTGCAGCACCCAATGGGGCGGGACAATGCTCGCCCTTCAGCCCTAAGCATCAAGTGTTGGGCTTCTGCTTCAAGAGGGACCTGCGGTACCCGTCCCATGGCTGATTCTTACGGGATGTCGCGCATCGTCGGAGGCACGGATGCGCACCAGGGCGCCTGGCCGCGGGTGCTCAGCATCCAGTTCCCCACAGCCACCGCATTCTCGCACATCTGCGGGGGGTCCCTCATCCCGTATGAAGACAGGCTGAGGAAGTTGGGGCTTTTCAGCCTGGAGAAGAGAAGGCTGCGTGGAGACCTCAGAGCAGCCTTCCAGTACCTGAAGGGGGCCTACAGGGATGCTGGGGAGGGACTCTTTGTCAGGGACTGTAGTGACAGGACAAGGGGTAATGGGTTAAAACTTAAACAGGGGAAGTTTAAATTGGATATAAGGAGGAAATTCTTTCCTGTTAGGGTGGGGAGACGCTGGAATCGGTTGCCCAGGGAGGTTCCGAGTGCTCCATCCCTGGCGGTGTTCAAGGCCAGGTTGGATGAAGCCTTGTGTGGGATGGTTTAGTGAGAGGTGTCCCTGTCCGTGGCAGGGGGGTTGGAACTAGATGATCTTAAGGTCCTTTCCAACCCTAACTATTCTATGATTCTGTGATTCTATGATCACCCCTCAATGGGTCCTCACAGCCACTCACTGCTTCGTCGGGCAAAAGTAAGGGGGAGAAGGGATTGCAGCCATAGGGAATAGGCCAGGAGCAGCTCCCAGCCCGTCCCCTTCCCCATCCTGGATGCACTGGGAAGAGCGCTCAGGAGAAGGCTGCTTCCAGCTTGACAGCCCTTGAGCCTAAGGCACACTGCTTTCCTTTGGGAAGCAGCCGGAATGTGGCTCCTTCCCATCCCTCTTCTCCATAGAATGGATTAGAATAGATTAAAATGGAATGGAATGCAATGCAATGGTTATGGATCATGGAGTGGGGTGGGTTGGGAAGGAGCTTGAGATCATCCACTTCCAACCCCTTGCCATGGGCAGGGATGCCTTCCATAGAGCAGCTTGCTCCAAGCTGGCCTGCAGCACTGCCAGGGATGGAGCATCCAAACCTTCTCCATCCATGCCATCCCAGTGCCCCAGCACCCTCTTAGGGAATCCCTTCCTTATCTCCAGCCTGCAATTCCCTCTCGGAACCCATCAGCCCTTGTCCTATGGCTCCAATCCCTGCTCTTCCACTCCCTCCCAGCTTCACCACGGATTGCTTCATGATGGTCAGAATCATGGACGTGGCTTGGGCCAATGCCGAGACCCACAAGTGTTGGATACGGCAGGTCGTGGTCCAGGAATATTATACGGCTTAGGATCACGGTTAGGGTTAGGTTTAGAATTACGGTTAGCTTTAGGGTTAGGGTCAGGGTCACGGTTAGGTACAGGGTTAGGTTTAGGGTTAGGTCTTAGGTTTAGGGATAGGGTTAGGTTTAGGGTTACGTGTTAGGGTTAGGGATAGGGTTAGGGTTAGGGTTAGGGTTAGGGTTAACTGTAACCGGAGTTAACCCTAGGGGTGGAGTTAAGACCAAGTTGAGTCTTAGGGTTAGGGTTAGAGTTGCAGTTAGGATCAGGTTTAGGGTTAGG
The DNA here is from genome assembly GCF_037157495.1 of Lathamus discolor. NCBI lineage: Eukaryota > Metazoa > Chordata > Aves > Psittaciformes > Psittacidae > Lathamus > Lathamus discolor. The sequence continues at coordinate 620,892 of NW_027069387.1, forward strand.
ATTAGGGTTAGGGTTTAGGGTTAGGGTTAGGGTTAACCTTCACCAGAGTTAAGCCTGGGGGCGGAGTTAACCCCAGGGTTAGGGTTAGGATTAGTGTTAGCATTAACCCTAATCAGAATTAACCCTAGTTGCGGGTTTAATCACAGGCTTAGGGTTAGGGTTAGGGTTAGGGTCTGGCTTAGCGTTAGACTTAAGTTTAGGGTTAGGTTAACCCTAACCGGAGTTAACTAGGGTTAGGGTTAGGGTTAGAGTTAGGGTTAGGGTTAGGGTTAGGGTTAGGGTTAACCTTCACCAGAGTTAAGCCTGGGGGCGGAGTTAACCCCAGGGTTAGGGTTAGGATTAGTGTTAGCATTAACCCTAATCAGAATTAACCCTAGTTGCGGGTTTAATCACAGGCTTAGGGTTAGGGTTAGGGTTAGGGTCTGGCTTAGCGTTAGACTTAAGTTTAGGGTTAGGTTAACCCTAACCGGAGTTAACTAGGGTTAGGGTTAGGGTTAGAGTTAGGGTTAGGGTTAGGGTTAGTGTTAACCTTCACCAGAGTTAAGCCTGGGGGCGGAGTTAACCCCAGGGTTAGGGTTAGGATTAGTGTTAGCATTAACCCTAATCAGAATTAACCCTAGTTGCGGGTTTAATCACAGGCTTAGGGTTAGGGTTAGGGTTAGGGTCTGGCTTAGCGTTAGACTTAAGTTTAGGGTTAGGTTAACCCTAACCGGAGTTAACTAGGGTTAGGGTTAGGGTTAGGGTTAAGGTTAGGGTTACCTCTAACCGGAGTTAACCCTAGGGGTTAACTGCGCAAGGTTCCTCCCCAAAAACCCCAAGTGCTGGAGCTCACCCACGTCTGCCCCGGGAGCAGGGTCAGGCCCCACAGCTCTGCTCCTGCCAGCGCTGCCGAGCCCTGCACTCCCTTGATGGTGCCATCAGAGCGCCCCACACACCGCAGCACGGGCTGGGCCATTGCTCTGGCTCCGGCAGAGGCACAAGTGCCTTTGGAAGCTGCCAGCGAACAACAAGAGCTGAGAGGCGGCTGCAGAAGGGCTCTGCTGTCGGGCTGAAAGCCAAGGGTGGTGCAGGGCAAAGGAGAGACGGCAGAGCCTCAGCCCTTGGGCTTCCTTCAGAGGAGGTGGCGCTGCTGCCCTTGATCCTGGCTGCTCTCCAGGCCTGACCTGCCCTCAGCGGTCTCCAGTGGCCTCTGGCAAGGCCAGCAGCAGAGACAGGATGTTCTGCACAAATGTCTGCACCTGCTCCTGGGCCTGGGCAGTGCTGAGAGCTCTTCTGCAGCCAAATGCAAATCGTACTTTACAGTCAGACAGCGTGGTGTGGGGTGGAAGGGACCTTAAATCCCCATAGGGATTCAGAGCATCCCACAAGCAGAGCATCCCACAGGGATTCACAGCATCCCACAGTCAGAGCATCGCATAAGGAATCAGAGCATCCCACAAGGATTCAGAGCATCCCACAAGCAGAGCATGCCAGAGGGCTCCAGAGCATCCCACAGGGCTCCAGAGCATCCCACAGGGCTCCAGAGCATCCCACCAAGCAGAGCACCCCGCAGAGATTCACAGCATCACACAACCACAGCATAATACAGAGCTCCAGAGCATCCCATAGGGATTCAGAGCACCCCAAGCGCATCAGAACCCCCCCATCTCCCCATGGAAGCCCCCATCGACACCCCTGACCCACCCCCCTCCCCATGGAGCTCCCCCCATGGAACCTGCCTCTCTATGACATCAGCCCCAGCTCCAAGGGACCTGCATCCAGCACCCGTATCCCCGGGGCAGTTGCGCTTTGGGTGCAGTGGTGCTTGCAGCTCCTTGCTTGCAGCTCCTTGGTGTCACCTCCTTGGTGTCACTCTTAGCGGTGGTGGCAGCGATGGCTTTGCTCCGTGTCATCATCCTGCTGGCTTCGGCCTGGCTGGTGCAAGGCTCCTGGGACAGCTGTGGGTGAGTGGCTCCAGGCTCCAGGGTTCCTGGTATTCCATAGGGAGATGCTGCTGCTCCCAGCCACGGTCACACCAATGGGGAGGTGGGATTTGAGGAGCCCCACTTGCTTGCCATCACCCCATGCGCTGGCACAGCACAGCTATGGGGCACCCCATAGGGTCCTGTGTCCTGCAGCACCCTAGGAGGCAGGATGATGCTCATCTCTGGGACACTGCGGAGGGTCCCTTTTCCCTGCAGCACCCAATGGGGCGGGACAATGCTCGCCCTTCATCCCTAAGCATCAAGTGTTGGGCTTCTGCTTCAAGAGGGACCTGCGGTACCCGTCCCATGGCTGATTCTTACGGGATGTCGCGCATCGTCGGAGGCACGGATGCGCACCAGGGCGCCTGGCCGCGGGTGCTCAGCATCCAGTTCCCCACAGCCACCGCATTCTCGCACATCTGCGGGGGGTCCCTCATCCCGTATGAAGACAGGCTGAGGAAGTTGGGGCTTTTCAGCCTGGAGAAGATAAGGCTGCGTGGAGACCTCATAGCAGCCTTCCAGTACCTGAAGGGGGCCTACAGGGATGCTGGGGAGGGACTCTTTGTCAGGGACTGTAGTGACAGGACAAGGGGTAATGGGTTAAAACTTAAACAGGGGAAGTTTAAATTGGATATAAGGAGGAAATTCTTTCCTGTTAGGGTGGGGAGACGCTGGAATCGGTTGCCCAGGGAGGTTCCGAGTGCTCCATCCCTGGCGGTGTTCAAGGCCAGGTTGGATGAAGCCTTGTGTGGGATGGTTTAGTGAGAGGTGTCCCTGTCCGTGGCAGGGGGGTTGGAACTAGATGATCTTAAGGTCCTTTCCAACCCTAACTATTCTATGATTCTGTGATTCTATGATCACCCCTCAATGGGTCCTCACAGCCACTCACTGCTTCGTCGGGCAAAAGTAAGGGGGAGAAGGGATTGCAGCCATAGGGAATAGGCCAGGAGCAGCTCCCAGCCCGTCCCCTTCCCCATCCTGGATGCACTGGGAAGAGCGCTCAGGAGAAGGCTGCTTCCAGCTTGACAGCCCTTGAGCCTAAGGCACACTGCTTTCCTTTGGGAAGCAGCCGGAATGTGGCTCCTTCCCATCCCTCTTCTCCATAGAATGGATTAGAATAGATTAAAATGGAATGGAATGCAATGCAATGGTTATGGATCATGGAGTGGGGTGGGTTGGGAAGGAGCTTGAGATCATCCACTTCCAACCCCTTGCCATGGGCAGGGATGCCTTCCATAGAGCAGCTTGCTCCAAGCTGGCCTGCAGCACTGCCAGGGATGGAGCATTCAAACCTTCTCCATCCATGCCATCCCAGTGCCCCAGCACCCTCTTAGGGAATCCCTTCCTTATCTCCAGCCTGCAATTCCCTCTCGGAACCCATCAGCCCTTGTCCTATGGCTCCAATCCCTGCTCTTCCACTCCCTCCCAGCTTCACCACGGATTGCTTCATGATGGTCAGAATCATGGACGTGGCTTGGGCCAATGCCGAGACCCACAAGTGTTGGATACGGCAGGTCGTGGTCCAGGAATATTATACGGCTTAGGATCACGGTTAGGGTTAGGTTTAGAATTACGGTTAGCTTTAGGGTTAGGGTCAGGGTCACGGTTAGGTACAGGGTTAGGTTTAGGGTTAGGTCTTAGGTTTAGGGATAGGGTTAGGTTTAGGGTTACGTGTTAGGGTTAGGGATAGGGTTAGGGTTAGGGTTAACTGTAACCGGAGTTAACCCTAGGGGTGGAGTTAAGACCAGGTTGAGTCTTAGGGTTAGGGTTAGAGTTGCAGTTAGGATCAGGTTTAGGGTTAGGATTAGGGTTAGGGTTTAGGGTTAGGGTTAGGGTTAACCTTCACCAGAGTTAAGCCTGGGGGCGGAGTTAACCCCAGGGTTAGGGTTAGGATTAGTGTTAGCATTAACCCTAATCAGAATTAACCCTAGTTGCGGGTTTAATCACAGGCTTAGGGTTAGGGTTAGGGTCTGGCTTAGCGTTAGACTTAAGTTTAGGGTTAGGTTAACCCTAACCGGAGTTAACTAGGGTTAGGGTTAAGGTTAGAGTTAGGGTTAGGGTTAGGGTTAGGGTTAGGGTTAACCTTCACCAGAGTTAAGCCTGGGGGCGGAGTTAACCCCAGGGTTAGGGTTAGGATTAGTGTTAGCATTAACCCTAATCAGAATTAACCCTAGTTGCGGGTTTAATCACAGGCTTAGGGTTAGGGTTAGGGTTAGGGTCTGGCTTAGCGTTAGACTTAAGTTTAGGGTTAGGTTAACCCTAACCGGAGTTAACTAGGGTTAGGGTTAGGGTTAGAGTTAGGGTTAGGGTTAGGGTTAGGGTTAGGGTTAACCTTCACCAGAGTTAAGCCTGGGGGCGGAGTTAACCCCAGGGTTAGGGTTAGGATTAGTGTTAGCATTAACCCTAATCAGAATTAACCCTAGTTGCGGGTTTAATCACAGGCTTAGGGTTAGGGTTAGGGTTAGGGTCTGGCTTAGCGTTAGACTTAAGTTTAGGGTTAGGTTAACCCTAACCGGAGTTAACTAGGGTTAGGGTTAGGGTTAGGGTTAAGGTTAGGGTTACCTCTAACCGGAGTTAACCCTAGGGGTTAACTGCTCAAGTTTCCTCCCCAAAAACCCCAAGTGCTGGAGCTCACCCACGTCTGCCCCGGGAGCAGGGTCAGGCCCCACAGCTCTGCTCCTGCCAGCGCTGCCGAGCCCTGCACTCCCTTGATGGTGCCATCAGAGCGCCCCACACACCGCAGCACGGGCTGGGCCATTGCTCTGGCTCCGGCAGAGGCACAAGTGCCTTTGGAAGCTGCCAGCGAACAACAAGAGCTGAGAGGCGGCTGCAGAAGGGCTCTGCTGTCGGGCTGAAAGCCAAGGGTGGTGCAGGGCAAAGGAGAGACGGCAGAGCCTCAGCCCTTGGGCTTCCTTCAGAGGAGGTGGCGCTGCTGCCCTTGATCCTGGCTGCTCTCCAGGCCTGACCTGCCCTCAGCGGTCTCCAGTGGCCTCTGGCAAGGCCAGCAGCAGAGACAGGATGTTCTGCACAAATGTCTGCACCTGCTCCTGGGCCTGGGCAGTGCTGAGAGCTCTTCTGCAGCCAAATGCAAATCGTACTTTACAGTCAGACAGCGTGGTGTGGGGTGGAAGGGACCTTAAATCCCCATAGGGATTCAGAGCATCCCACAAGCAGAGCATCCCACAGGGATTCACAGCATCCCACAGGCAGAGCATCGCATAAGGAATCAGAGCATCCCACAAGGATTCAGAGCATCCCACAAGCAGAGCATGCCAGAGGGCTCCAGAGCATCCCACAGGGCTCCAGAGCATCCCACAGGGCTCCAGAGCATCCCACCAAGCAGAGCACCCCGCAGAGATTCACAGCATCACACAACCACAGCATAATACAGAGCTCCAGAGCATCCCATAGGGATTCAGAGCACCCCAAGCGCATCAGAACCCCCCCATCTCCCCATGGAAGCCCCCATCGACACCCCTGACCCACCCCCCTCCCCATGGAGCTCCCCCCATGGAACCTGCCTCACTATGACATCAGCCCCAGCTCCAAGGGACCTGCATCCAGCACCCGTATCCCCGGGGCAGTTGCGCTTTGGGTGCAGTGGTGCTTGCAGCTCCTTGCTTGCAGCTCCTTGGTGTCACCTCCTTGGTGTCACTCTTAGCGGTGGTGGCAGCGATGGCTTTGCTCCGTGTCATCATCCTGCTGGCTTCGGCCTGGCTGGTGCAAGGCTCCTGGGACAGCTGTGGGTGAGTGGCTCCAGGCTCCAGGGTTCCTGGTATTCCATAGGGAGATGCTGCTGCTCCCAGCCACGGTCACACCAATGGGGAGGTGGGATTTGAGGAGCCCCACTTGCTTGCCATCACCCCATGCGCTGGCACAGCACAGCTATGGGGCACCCCATAGGGTCCTGTGTCCTGCAGCACCCTAGGAGGCAGGATGATGCTCATCTCTGGGACACTGCGGAGGGTCCCTTTTCCCTGCAGCACCCAATGGGGCGGGACAATGCTCGCCCTTCATCCCTAAGCATCAAGTGTTGGGCTTCTGCTTCAAGAGGGACCTGCGGTACCCGTCCCATGGCTGATTCTTACGGGATGTCGCGCATCGTCGGAGGCACGGATGCGCACCAGGGCGCCTGGCCGCGGGTGCTCAGCATCCAGTTCCCCACAGCCACCGCATTCTCGCACATCTGCGGGGGGTCCCTCATCCCGTATGAAGACAGGCTGAGGAAGTTGGGGCTTTTCAGCCTGGAGAAGAGAAGGCTGCGTGGAGACCTCAGAGCAGCCTTCCAGTACCTGAAGGGGGCCTACAGGGATGCTGGGGAGGGACTCTTTGTCAGGGACTGTAGTGACAGGACAAGGGGTAATGGGTTAAAACTTAAACAGGGGAAGTTTAAATTGGATATAAGGAGGAAATTCTTTCCTGTTAGGGTGGGGAGACGCTGGAATCGGTTGCCCAGGGAGGTTCCGAGTGCTCCATCCCTGGCGGTGTTCAAGGCCAGGTTGGATGAAGCCTTGTGTGGGATGGTTTAGTGAGAGGTGTCCCTGTCCGTGGCAGGGGGGTTGGAACTAGATGATCTTAAGGTCCTTTCCAACCCTAACTATTCTATGATTCTGTGATTCTATGATCACCCCTCAATGGGTCCTCACAGCCACTCACTGCTTCGTCGGGCAAAAGTAAGGGGGAGAAGGGATTGCAGCCATAGGGAATAGGCCAGGAGCAGCTCCCAGCCCGTCCCCTTCCCCATCCTGGATGCACTGGGAAGAGCGCTCAGGAGAAGGCTGCTTCCAGCTTGACAGCCCTTGAGCCTAAGGCACACTGCTTTCCTTTGGGAAGCAGCCGGAATGTGGCTCCTTCCCATCCCTCTTCTCCATAGAATGGATTAGAATAGATTAAAATGGAATGGAATGCAATGCAATGGTTATGGATCATGGAGTGGGGTGGGTTGGGAAGGAGCTTGAGATCATCCACTTCCAACCCCTTGCCATGGGCAGGGATGCCTTCCATAGAGCAGCTTGCTCCAAGCTGGCCTGCAGCACTGCCAGGGATGGAGCATCCAAACCTTCTCCATCCATGCCATCCCAGTGCCCCAGCACCCTCTTAGGGAATCCCTTCCTTATCTCCAGCCTGCAATTCCCTCTCGGAACCCATCAGCCCTTGTCCTATGGCTCCAATCCCTGCTCTTCCACTCCCTCCCAGCTTCACCACGGATTGCTTCATGATGGTCAGAATCATGGACGTGGCTTGGGCCAATGCCGAGACCCACAAGTGTTGGATACGGCAGGTCGTGGTCCAGGAATATTATACGGCTTAGGATCACGGTTAGGGTTAGGTTTAGAATTACGGTTAGCTTTAGGGTTAGGGTCAGGGTCACGGTTAGGTACAGGGTTAGGTTTAGGGTTAGGTCTTAGGTTTAGGGATAGGGTTAGGTTTAGGGTTACGTGTTAGGGTTAGGGATAGGGTTAGGGTTAGGGTTAGGGTTAGGGTTAACTGTAACCGGAGTTAACCCTAGGGGTGGAGTTAAGACCAGGTTGAGTCTTAGGGTTAGGGTTAGAGTTGCAGTTAGGATCAGGTTTAGGGTTAGGATTAGGGTTAGGGTTTAGGGTTAGGGTTAGGGTTAACCTTCACCAGAGTTAAGCCTGGGGGCGGAGTTAACCCCAGGGTTAGGGTTAGGATTAGTGTTAGCATTAACCCTAATCAGAATTAACCCTAGTTGCGGGTTTAATCACAGGCTTAGGGTTAGGGTTAGGGTTAGGGTCTGGCTTAGCGTTAGACTTAAGTTTAGGGTTAGGTTAACCCTAACCGGAGTTAACTAGGGTTAGGGTTAGGGTTAGAGTTAGGGTTAGGGTTAGGGTTAGGGTTAGGGTTAACCTTCACCAGAGTTAAGCCTGGGGGCGGAGTTAACCCCAGGGTTAGGGTTAGGATTAGTGTTAGCATTAACCCTAATCAGAATTAACCCTAGTTGCGGGTTTAATCACAGGCTTAGGGTTAGGGTTAGGGTTAGGGTCTGGCTTAGCGTTAGACTTAAGTTTAGGGTTAGGTTAACCCTAACCGGAGTTAACTAGGGTTAGGGTTAGGGTTAGAATTAGGGTTAGGGTTAGGGTTAGGGTTAGGGTTAACCTTCACCAGAGTTAAGCCTGGGGGCGGAGTTAACCCCAGGGTTAGGGTTAGGATTAGTGTTAGCATTAACCCTAATCAGAATTAACCCTAGTTGCGGGTTTAATCACAGGCTTAGGGTTAGGGTTAGGGTTAGGGTCTGGCTTAGCGTTAGACTTAAGTTTAGGGTTAGGTTAACCCTAACCGGAGTTAACTAGGGTTAGGGTTAGGGTTAGGGTTAAGGTTAGGGTTACCTCTAACCGGAGTTAACCCTAGGGGTTAACTGCTCAAGGTTCCTCCCCAAAAACCCCAAGTGCTGGAGCTCACCCACGTCTGCCCCGGGAGCAGGGTCAGGCCCCACAGCTCTGCTCCTGCCAGCGCTGCCGAGCCCTGCACTCCCTTGATGGTGCCATCAGAGCGCCCCACACACCGCAGCACGGGCTGGGCCATTGCTCTGGCTCCGGCAGAGGCACAAGTGCCTTTGGAAGCTGCCAGCGAACAACAAGAGCTGAGAGGCGGCTGCAGAAGGGCTCTGCTGTCGGGCTGAAAGCCAAGGGTGGTGCAGGGCAAAGGAGAGACGGCAGAGCCTCAGCCCTTGGGCTTCCTTCAGAGGAGGTGGCGCTGCTGCCCTTGATCCTGGCTGCTCTCCAGGCCTGACCTGCCCTCAGCGGTCTCCAGTGGCCTCTGGCAAGGCCAGCAGCAGAGACAGGATGTTCTGCACAAATGTCTGCACCTGCTCCTGGGCCTGGGCAGTGCTGAGAGCTCTTCTGCAGCCAAATGCAAATCGTACTTTACAGTCAGACAGCGTGGTGTGGGGTGGAAGGGACCTTAAATCCCCATAGGGATTCAGAGCATCCCACAAGCAGAGCATCCCACAGGGATTCACAGCATCCCACAGGCAGAGCATCGCATAAGGAATCAGAGCATCCCACAAGGATTCAGAGCATCCCACAAGCAGAGCATGCCAGAGGGCTCCAGAGCATCCCACAGGGCTCCAGAGCATCCCACAGGGCTCCAGAGCATCCCACCAAGCAGAGCACCCCGCAGAGATTCACAGCATCACACAACCACAGCATAATACAGAGCTCCAGAGCATCCCATAGGGATTCAGAGCACCCCAAGCGCATCAGAACCCCCCCATCTCCCCATGGAAGCCCCCATCGACACCCCTGACCCACCCCCCTCCCCATGGAGCTCCCCCCATGGAACCTGCCTCTCTATGACATCAGCCCCAGCTCCAAGGGACCTGCATCCAGCACCCGTATCCCCGGGGCAGTTGCGCTTTGGGTGCAGTGGTGCTTGCAGCTCCTTGCTTGCAGCTCCTTGGTGTCACCTCCTTGGTGTCACTCTTAGCGGTGGTGGCAGCGATGGCTTTGCTCCGTGTCATCATCCTGCTGGCTTCGGCCTGGCTGGTGCAAGGCTCCTGGGACAGCTGTGGGTGAGTGGCTCCAGGCTCCAGGGTTCCTGGTATTCCATAGGGAGATGCTGCTGCTCCCAGCCACGGTCACACCAATGGGGAGGTGGGATTTGAGGAGCCCCACTTGCTTGCCATCACCCCATGCGCTGGCACAGCACAGCTATGGGGCACCCCATAGGGTCCTGTGTCCTGCAGCACCCTAGGAGGCAGGATGATGCTCATCTCTGGGACACTGCGGAGGGTCCCTTTTCCCTGCAGCACCCAATGGGGCGGGACAATGCTCGCCCTTCATCCCTAAGCATCAAGTGTTGGGCTTCTGCTTCAAGAGGGACCTGCGGTACCCGTCCCATGGCTGATTCTTACGGGATGTCGCGCATCGTCGGAGGCACGGATGCGCACCAGGGCGCCTGGCCGCGGGTGCTCAGCATCCAGTTCCCCACAGCCACCGCATTCTCGCACATCTGCGGGGGGTCCCTCATCCCGTATGAAGACAGGCTGAGGAAGTTGGGGCTTTTCAGCCTGGAGAAGAGAAGGCTGCGTGGAGACCTCAGAGCAGCCTTCCAGTACCTGAAGGGGGCCTACAGGGATGCTGGGGAGGGACTCTTTGTCAGGGACTGTAGTGACAGGACAAGGGGTAATGGGTTAAAACTTAAACAGGGGAAGTTTAAATTGGATATAAGGAGGAAATTCTTTCCTGTTAGGGTGGGGAGACGCTGGAATCGGTTGCCCAGGGAGGTTCCGAGTGCTCCATCCCTGGCGGTGTTCAAGGCCAGGTTGGATGAAGCCTTGTGTGGGATGGTTTAGTGAGAGGTGTCCCTGTCCGTGGCAGGGGGGTTGGAACTAGATGATCTTAAGGTCCTTTCCAACCCTAACTATTCTATGATTCTGTGATTCTATGATCACCCCTCAATGGGTCCTCACAGCCACTCACTGCTTCGTCGGGCAAAAGTAAGGGGGAGAAGGGATTGCAGCCATAGGGAATAGGCCAGGAGCAGCTCCCAGCCCGTCCCCTTCCCCATCCTGGATGCACTGGGAAGAGCGCTCAGGAGAAGGCTGCTTCCAGCTTGACAGCCCTTGAGCCTAAGGCACACTGCTTTCCTTTGGGAAGCAGCCGGAATGTGGCTCCTTCCCATCCCTCTTCTCCATAGAATGGATTAGAATAGATTAAAATGGAATGGAATGCAATGCAATGGTTATGGATCATGGAGTGGGGTGGGTTGGGAAGGAGCTTGAGATCATCCACTTCCAACCCCTTGCCATGGGCAGGGATGCCTTCCATAGAGCAGCTTGCTCCAAGCTGGCCTGCAGCACTGCCAGGGATGGAGCATCCAAACCTTCTCCATCCATGCCATCCCAGTGCCCCAGCACCCTCTTAGGGAATCCCTTCCTTATCTCCAGCCTGCAATTCCCTCTCGGAACCCATCAGCCCTTGTCCTATGGCTCCAATCCCTGCTCTTCCACTCCCTCCCAGCTTCACCACGGATTGCTTCATGATGGTCAGAATCATGGACGTGGCTTGGGCCAATGCCGAGACCCACAAGTGTTGGATACGGCAGGTCGTGGTCCAGGAATATTATACGGCTTAGGATCACGGTTAGGGTTAGGTTTAGAATTACGGTTAGCTTTAGGGTTAGGGTCAGGGTCACGGTTAGGTACAGGGTTAGGTTTAGGGTTAGGTCTTAGGTTTAGGGATAGGGTTAGGTTTAGGGTTACGTGTTAGGGTTAGGGATAGGGTTAGGGTTAGGGTTAGGGTTAGGGTTAACTGTAACCGGAGTTAACCCTAGGGGTGGAGTTAAGACCAGGTTGAGTCTTAGGGTTAGGGTTAGAGTTGCAGTTAGGATCAGGTTTAGGGTTAGGATTAGGGTTAGGGTTTAGGGTTAGGGTTAGGGTTAACCTTCACCAGAGTTAAGCCTGGGGGCGGAGTTAACCCCAGGGTTAGGGTTAGGATTAGTGTTAGCATTAACCCTAATCAGAATTAACCCTAGTTGCGGGTTTAATCACAGGCTTAGGGTTAGGGTTAGGGTTAGGGTCTGGCTTAGCGTTAGACTTAAGTTTAGGGTTAGGTTAACCCTAACCGGAGTTAACTAGGGTTAGGGTTAGGGTTAGAGTTAGGGTTAGGGTTAGGGTTAGGGTTAACCTTCACCAGAGTTAAGCCTGGGGGCGGAGTTAACCCCAGGGTTAGGGTTAGGATTAGTGTTAGCATTAACCCTAATCAGAATTAACCCTAGTTGCGGGTTTAATCACAGGCTTAGGGTTAGGGTTAGGGTTAGGGTCTGGCTTAGCGTTAGACTTAAGTTTAGGGTTAGGTTAACCCTAACCGGAGTTAACTAGGGTTAGGGTTAGGGTTAGAGTTAGGGTTAGGGTTAGGGTTAGGGTTAACCTTCACCAGAGTTAAGCCTGGGGGCGGAGTTAACCCCAGGGTTAGGGTTAGGATTAGTGTTAGCATTAACCCTAATCAGAATTAACCCTAGTTGCGGGTTTAATCACAGGCTTAGGGTTAGGGTTAGGGTTAGGGTCTGGCTTAGCGTTAGACTTAAGTTTAGGGTTAGGTTAACCCTAACCGGAGTTAACTAGGGTTAGGGTTAGGGTTAGGGTTAAGGTTAGGGTTACCTCTAACCGGAGTTAACCCTAGGGGTTAACTGCTCAAGGTTCCTCCCCAAAAACCCCAAGTGCTGGAGCTCACCCACGTCTGCCCCGGGAGCAGGGTCAGGCCCCACAGCTCTGCTCCTGCCAGCGCTGCCGAGCCCTGCACTCCCTTGATGGTGCCATCAGAGCGCCCCACACACCGCAGCACGGGCTGGGCCATTGCTCTGGCTCCGGCAGAGGCACAAGTGCCTTTGGAAGCTGCCAGCGAACAACAAGAGCTGAGAGGCGGCTGCAGAAGGGCTCTGCTGTCGGGCTGAAAGCCAAGGGTGGTGCAGGGCAAAGGAGAGACGGCAGAGCCTCAGCCCTTGGGCTTCCTTCAGAGGAGGTGGCGCTGCTGCCCTTGATCCTGGCTGCTCTCCAGGCCTGACCTGCCCTCAGCGGTCTCCAGTGGCCTCTGGCAAGGCCAGCAGCAGAGACAGGATGTTCTGCACAAATGTCTGCACCTGCTCCTGGGCCTGGGCAGTGCTGAGAGCTCTTCTGCAGCCAAATGCAAATCGTACTTTACAGTCAGACAGCGTGGTGTGGGGTGGAAGGGACCTTAAATCCCCATAGGGATTCAGAGCATCCCACAAGCAGAGCATCCCACAGGGATTCACAGCATCCCACAGGCAGAGCATCGCATAAGGAATCAGAGCATCCCACAAGGATTCAGAGCATCCCACAAGCAGAGCATGCCAGAGGGCTCCAGAGCATCCCACAGGGCTCCAGAGCATCCCACAGGGCTCCAGAGCATCCCACCAAGCAGAGCACCCCGCAGAGATTCACAGCATCACACAACCACAGCATAATACAGAGCTCCAGAGCATCCCATAGGGATTCAGAGCACCCCAAGCGCATCAGAACCCCCCCATCTCCCCATGGAAGCCCCCATCGACACCCCTGACCCACCCCCCTCCCCATGGAGCTCCCCCCATGGAACCTGCCTCACTATGACATCAGCCCCAGCTCCAAGGGACCTGCATCCAGCACCCGTATCCCCGGGGCAGTTGCGCTTTGGGTGCAGTGGTGCTTGCAGCTCCTTGCTTGCAGCTCCTTGGTGTCACCTCCTTGGTGTCACTCTTAGCGGTGGTGGCAGCGATGGCTTTGCTCCGTGTCATCATCCTGCTGGCTTCGGCCTGGCTGGTGCAAGGCTCCTGGGACAGCTGTGGGTGAGTGGCTCCAGGCTCCAGGGTTCCTGGTATTCCATAGGGAGATGCTGCTGCTCCCAGCCACGGTCACACCAATGGGGAGGTGGGATTTGAGGAGCCCCACTTGCTTGCCATCACCCCATGCGCTGGCACAGCACAGCTATGGGGCACCCCATAGGGTCCTGTGTCCTGCAGCACCCTAGGAGGCAGGATGATGCTCATCTCTGGGACACTGCGGAGGGTCCCTTTTCCCTGCAGCACCCAATGGGGCGGGACAATGCTCGCCCTTCATCCCTAAGCATCAAGTGTTGGGCTTCTGCTTCAAGAGGGACCTGCGGTACCCGTCCCATGGCTGATTCTTACGGGATGTCGCGCATCGTCGGAGGCACGGATGCGCACCAGGGCGCCTGGCCGCGGGTGCTCAGCATCCAGTTCCCCACAGCCACCGCATTCTCGCACATCTGCGGGGGGTCCCTCATCCCGTATGAAGACAGGCTGAGGAAGTTGGGGCTTTTCAGCCTGGAGAAGAGAAGGCTGCGTGGAGACCTCAGAGCAGCCTTCCAGTACCTGAAGGGGGCCTACAGGGATGCTGGGGAGGGACTCTTTGTCAGGGACTGTAGTGACAGGACAAGGGGTAATGGGTTAAAACTTAAACAGGGGAAGTTTAAATTGGATATAAGGAGGAAATTCTTTCCTGTTAGGGTGGGGAGACGCTGGAATCGGTTGCCCAGGGAGGTTCCGAGTGCTCCATCCCTGGCGGTGTTCAAGGCCAGGTTGGATGAAGCCTTGTGTGGGATGGTTTAGTGAGAGGTGTCCCTGTCCGTGGCAGGGGGGTTGGAACTAGATGATCTTAAGGTCCTTTCCAACCCTAACTATTCTATGATTCTGTGATTCTATGATCACCCCTCAATGGGTCCTCACAGCCACTCACTGCTTCGTCGGGCAAAAGTAAGGGGGAGAAGGGATTGCAGCCATAGGGAATAGGCCAGGAGCAGCTCCCAGCCCGTCCCCTTCCCCATCCTGGATGCACTGGGAAGAGCGCTCAGGAGAAGGCTGCTTCCAGCTTGACAGCCCTTGAGCCTAAGGCACACTGCTTTCCTTTGGGAAGCAGCCGGAATGTGGCTCCTTCCCATCCCTCTTCTCCATAGAATGGATTAGAATAGATTAAAATGGAATGGAATGCAATGCAATGGTTATGGATCATGGAGTGGGGTGGGTTGGGAAGGAGCTTGAGATCATCCACTTCCAACCCCTTGCCATGGGCAGGGATGCCTTCCATAGAGCAGCTTGCTCCAAGCTGGCCTGCAGCACTGCCAGGGATGGAGCATCCAAACCTTCTCCATCCATGCCATCCCAGTGCCCCAGCACCCTCTTAGGGAATCCCTTCCTTATCTCCAGCCTGCAATTCCCTCTCGGAACCCATCAGCCCTTGTCCTATGGCTCCAATCCCTGCTCTTCCACTCCCTCCCAGCTTCACCACGGATTGCTTCATGATGGTCAGAATCATGGACGTGGCTTGGGCCAATGCCGAGACCCACAAGTGTTGGATACGGCAGGTCGTGGTCCAGGAATATTATACGGCTTAGGATCACGGTTAGGGTTAGGTTTAGAATTACGGTTAGCTTTAGGGTTAGGGTCAGGGTCACGGTTAGGTACAGGGTTAGGTTTAGGGTTAGGTCTTAGGTTTAGGGATAGGGTTAGGTTTAGGGTTACGTGTTAGGGTTAGGGATAGGGTTAGGGTTAGGGTTAGGGTTAGGGTTAACTGTAACCGGAGTTAACCCTAGGGGTGGAGTTAAGACCAGGTTGAGTCTTAGGGTTAGGGTTAGAGTTGCAGTTAGGATCAGGTTTAGGGTTAGGATTAGGGTTAGGGTTTAGGGTTAGGGTTAGGGTTAACCTTCACCAGAGTTAAGCCTGGGGGCGGAGTTAACCCCAGGGTTAGGGTTAGGATTAGTGTTAGCATTAACCCTAATCAGAATTAACCCTAGTTGCGGGTTTAATCACAGGCTTAGGGTTAGGGTTAGGGTTAGGGTCTGGCTTAGCGTTAGACTTAAGTTTAGGGTTAGGTTAACCCTAACCGGAGTTAACTAGGGTTAGGGTTAGGGTTAGAGTTAGGGTTAGGGTTAGGGTTAGGGTTAACCTTCACCAGAGTTAAGCCTGGGGGCGGAGTTAACCCCAGGGTTAGGGTTAGGATTAGTGTTAGCATTAACCCTAATCAGAATTAACCCTAGTTGCGGGTTTAATCACAGGCTTAGGGTTAGGGTTAGGGTTAGGGTCTGGCTTAGCGTTAGACTTAAGTTTAGGGTTAGGTTAACCCTAACCGGAGTTAACTAGGGTTAGGGTTAGGGTTAGAGTTAGGGTTAGGGTTAGGGTTAGGGTTAACCTTCACCAGAGTTAAGCCTGGGGGCGGAGTTAACCCCAGGGTTAGGGTTAGGATTAGTGTTAGCATTAACCCTAATCAGAATTAACCCTAGTTGCGGGTTTAATCACAGGCTTAGGGTTAGGGTTAGGGTTAGGGTCTGGCTTAGCGTTAGACTTAAGTTTAGGGTTAGGTTAACCCTAACCGGAGTTAACTAGGGTTAGGGTTAGGGTTAGGGTTAAGGTTAGGGTTACCTCTAACCGGAGTTAACCCTAGGGGTTAACTGCTCAAGGTTCCTCCCCAAAAACCCCAAGTGCTGGAGCTCACCCACGTCTGCCCCGGGAGCAGGGTCAGGCCCCACAGCTCTGCTCCTGCCAGCGCTGCCGAGCCCTGCACTCCCTTGATGGTGCCATCAGAGCGCCCCACACACCGCAGCACGGGCTGGGCCATTGCTCTGGCTCCGGCAGAGGCACAAGTGCCTTTGGAAGCTGCCAGCGAACAACAAGAGCTGAGAGGCGGCTGCAGAAGGGCTCTGCTGTCGGGCTGAAAGCCAAGGGTGGTGCAGGGCAAAGGAGAGACGGCAGAGCCTCAGCCCTTGGGCTTCCTTCAGAGGAGGTGGCGCTGCTGCCCTTGATCCTGGCTGCTCTCCAGGCCTGACCTGCCCTCAGCGGTCTCCAGTGGCCTCTGGCAAGGCCAGCAGCAGAGACAGGATGTTCTGCACAAATGTCTGCACCTGCTCCTGGGCCTGGGCAGTGCTGAGAGCTCTTCTGCAGCCAAATGCAAATCGTACTTTACAGTCAGACAGCGTGGTGTGGGGTGGAAGGGACCTTAAATCCCCATAGGGATTCAGAGCATCCCACAAGCAGAGCATCCCACAGGGATTCACAGCATCCCACAGGCAGAGCATCGCATAAGGAATCAGAGCATCCCACAAGGATTCAGAGCATCCCACAAGCAGAGCATGCCAGAGGGCTCCAGAGCATCCCACAGGGCTCCAGAGCATCCCACAGGGCTCCAGAGCATCCCACCAAGCAGAGCACCCCGCAGAGATTCACAGCATCACACAACCACAGCATAATACAGAGCTCCAGAGCATCCCATAGGGATTCAGAGCACCCCAAGCGCATCAGAACCCCCCCATCTCCCCATGGAAGCCCCCATCGACACCCCTGACCCACCCCCCTCCCCATGGAGCTCCCCCCATGGAACCTGCCTCACTATGACATCAGCCCCAGCTCCAAGGGACCTGCATCCAGCACCCGTATCCCCGGGGCAGTTGCGCTTTGGGTGCAGTGGTGCTTGCAGCTCCTTGCTTGCAGCTCCTTGGTGTCACCTCCTTGGTGTCACTCTTAGCGGTGGTGGCAGCGATGGCTTTGCTCCGTGTCATCATCCTGCTGGCTTCGGCCTGGCTGGTGCAAGGCTCCTGGGACAGCTGTGGGTGAGTGGCTCCAGGCTCCAGGGTTCCTGGTATTCCATAGGGAGATGCTGCTGCTCCCAGCCACGGTCACACCAATGGGGAGGTGGGATTTGAGGAGCCCCACTTGCTTGCCATCACCCCATGCGCTGGCACAGCACAGCTATGGGGCACCCCATAGGGTCCTGTGTCCTGCAGCACCCTAGGAGGCAGGATGATGCTCATCTCTGGGACACTGCGGAGGGTCCCTTTTCCCTGCAGCACCCAATGGGGCGGGACAATGCTCGCCCTTCATCCCTAAGCATCAAGTGTTGGGCTTCTGCTTCAAGAGGGACCTGCGGTACCCGTCCCATGGCTGATTCTTACGGGATGTCGCGCATCGTCGGAGGCACGGATGCGCACCAGGGCGCCTGGCCGCGGGTGCTCAGCATCCAGTTCCCCACAGCCACCGCATTCTCGCACATCTGCGGGGGGTCCCTCATCCCGTATGAAGACAGGCTGAGGAAGTTGGGGCTTTTCAGCCTGGAGAAGAGAAGGCTGCGTGGAGACCTCAGAGCAGCCTTCCAGTACCTGAAGGGGGCCTACAGGGATGCTGGGGAGGGACTCTTTGTCAGGGACTGTAGTGACAGGACAAGGGGTAATGGGTTAAAACTTAAACAGGGGAAGTTTAAATTGGATATAAGGAGGAAATTCTTTCCTGTTAGGGTGGGGAGACGCTGGAATCGGTTGCCCAGGGAGGTTCCGAGTGCTCCATCCCTGGCGGTGTTCAAGGCCAGGTTGGATGAAGCCTTGTGTGGGATGGTTTAGTGAGAGGTGTCCCTGTCCGTGGCAGGGGGGTTGGAACTAGATGATCTTAAGGTCCTTTCCAACCCTAACTATTCTATGATTCTGTGATTCTATGATCACCCCTCAATGGGTCCTCACAGCCACTCACTGCTTCGTCGGGCAAAAGTAAGGGGGAGAAGGGATTGCAGCCATAGGGAATAGGCCAGGAGCAGCTCCCAGCCCGTCCCCTTCCCCATCCTGGATGCACTGGGAAGAGCGCTCAGGAGAAGGCTGCTTCCAGCTTGACAGCCCTTGAGCCTAAGGCACACTGCTTTCCTTTGGGAAGCAGCCGGAATGTGGCTCCTTCCCATCCCTCTTCTCCATAGAATGGATTAGAATAGATTAAAATGGAATGGAATGCAATGCAATGGTTATGGATCATGGAGTGGGGTGGGTTGGGAAGGAGCTTGAGATCATCCACTTCCAACCCCTTGCCATGGGCAGGGATGCCTTCCATAGAGCAGCTTGCTCCAAGCTGGCCTGCAGCACTGCCAGGGATGGAGCATCCAAACCTTCTCCATCCATGCCATCCCAGTGCCCCAGCACCCTCTTAGGGAATCCCTTCCTTATCTCCAGCCTGCAATTCCCTCTCGGAACCCATCAGCCCTTGTCCTATGGCTCCAATCCCTGCTCTTCCACTCCCTCCCAGCTTCACCACGGATTGCTTCATGATGGTCAGAATCATGGACGTGGCTTGGGCCAATGCCGAGACCCACAAGTGTTGGATACGGCAGGTCGTGGTCCAGGAATATTATACGGCTTAGGATCACGGTTAGGGTTAGGTTTAGAATTACGGTTAGCTTTAGGGTTAGGGTCAGGGTCACGGTTAGGTACAGGGTTAGGTTTAGGGTTAGGTCTTAGGTTTAGGGATAGGGTTAGGTTTAGGGTTACGTGTTAGGGTTAGGGATAGGGTTAGGGTTAGGGTTAGGGTTAGGGTTAACTGTAACCGGAGTTAACCCTAGGGGTGGAGTTAAGACCAGGTTGAGTCTTAGGGTTAGGGTTAGAGTTGCAGTTAGGATCAGGTTTAGGGTTAGGATTAGGGTTAGGGTTTAGGGTTAGGGTTAGGGTTAACCTTCACCAGAGTTAAGCCTGGGGGCGGAGTTAACCCCAGGGTTAGGGTTAGGATTAGTGTTAGCATTAACCCTAATCAGAATTAACCCTAGTTGCGGGTTTAATCACAGGCTTAGGGTTAGGGTTAGGGTTAGGGTCTGGCTTAGCGTTAGACTTAAGTTTAGGGTTAGGTTAACCCTAACCGGAGTTAACTAGGGTTAGGGTTAGGGTTAGGGTTAAGGTTAGGGTTACCTCTAACCGGAGTTAACCCTAGGGGTTAACTGCTCAAGGTTCCTCCCCAAAAACCCCAAGTGCTGGAGCTCACCCACGTCTGCCCCGGGAGCAGGGTCAGGCCCCACAGCTCTGCTCCTGCCAGCGCTGCCGAGCCCTGCACTCCCTTGATGGTGCCATCAGAGCGCCCCACACACCGCAGCACGGGCTGGGCCATTGCTCTGGCTCCGGCAGAGGCACAAGTGCCTTTGGAAGCTGCCAGCGAACAACAAGAGCTGAGAGGCGGCTGCAGAAGGGCTCTGCTGTCGGGCTGAAAGCCAAGGGTGGTGCAGGGCAAAGGAGAGACGGCAGAGCCTCAGCCCTTGGGCTTCCTTCAGAGGAGGTGGCGCTGCTGCCCTTGATCCTGGCTGCTCTCCAGGCCTGACCTGCCCTCAGCGGTCTCCAGTGGCCTCTGGCAAGGCCAGCAGCAGAGACAGGATGTTCTGCACAAATGTCTGCACCTGCTCCTGGGCCTGGGCAGTGCTGAGAGCTCTTCTGCAGCCAAATGCAAATCGTACTTTACAGTCAGACAGCGTGGTGTGGGGTGGAAGGGACCTTAAATCCCCATAGGGATTCAGAGCATCCCACAAGCAGAGCATCCCACAGGGATTCACAGCATCCCACAGGCAGAGCATCGCATAAGGAATCAGAGCATCCCACAAGGATTCAGAGCATCCCACAAGCAGAGCATGCCAGAGGGCTCCAGAGCATCCCACAGGGCTCCAGAGCATCCCACAGGGCTCCAGAGCATCCCACCAAGCAGAGCACCCCGCAGAGATTCACAGCATCACACAACCACAGCATAATACAGAGCTCCAGAGCATCCCATAGGGATTCAGAGCACCCCAAGCGCATCAGAACCCCCCCATCTCCCCATGGAAGCCCCCATCGACACCCCTGACCCACCCCCCTCCCCATGGAGCTCCCCCCATGGAACCTGCCTCACTATGACATCAGCCCCAGCTCCAAGGGACCTGCATCCAGCACCCGTATCCCCGGGGCAGTTGCGCTTTGGGTGCAGTGGTGCTTGCAGCTCCTTGCTTGCAGCTCCTTGGTGTCACCTCCTTGGTGTCACTCTTAGCGGTGGTGGCAGCGATGGCTTTGCTCCGTGTCATCATCCTGCTGGCTTCGGCCTGGCTGGTGCAAGGCTCCTGGGACAGCTGTGGGTGAGTGGCTCCAGGCTCCAGGGTTCCTGGTATTCCATAGGGAGATGCTGCTGCTCCCAGCCACGGTCACACCAATGGGGAGGTGGGATTTGAGGAGCCCCACTTGCTTGCCATCACCCCATGCGCTGGCACAGCACAGCTATGGGGCACCCCATAGGGTCCTGTGTCCTGCAGCACCCTAGGAGGCAGGATGATGCTCATCTCTGGGACACTGCGGAGGGTCCCTTTTCCCTGCAGCACCCAATGGGGCGGGACAATGCTCGCCCTTCATCCCTAAGCATCAAGTGTTGGGCTTCTGCTTCAAGAGGGACCTGCGGTACCCGTCCCATGGCTGATTCTTACGGGATGTCGCGCATCGTCGGAGGCACGGATGCGCACCAGGGCGCCTGGCCGCGGGTGCTCAGCATCCAGTTCCCCACAGCCACCGCATTCTCGCACATCTGCGGGGGGTCCCTCATCCCGTATGAAGACAGGCTGAGGAAGTTGGGGCTTTTCAGCCTGGAGAAGAGAAGGCTGCGTGGAGACCTCAGAGCAGCCTTCCAGTACCTGAAGGGGGCCTACAGGGATGCTGGGGAGGGACTCTTTGTCAGGGACTGTAGTGACAGGACAAGGGGTAATGGGTTAAAACTTAAACAGGGGAAGTTTAAATTGGATATAAGGAGGAAATTCTTTCCTGTTAGGGTGGGGAGACGCTGGAATCGGTTGCCCAGGGAGGTTCCGAGTGCTCCATCCCTGGCGGTGTTCAAGGCCAGGTTGGATGAAGCCTTGTGTGGGATGGTTTAGTGAGAGGTGTCCCTGTCCGTGGCAGGGGGGTTGGAACTAGATGATCTTAAGGTCCTTTCCAACCCTAACTATTCTATGATTCTGTGATTCTATGATCACCCCTCAATGGGTCCTCACAGCCACTCACTGCTTCGTCGGGCAAAAGTAAGGGGGAGAAGGGATTGCAGCCATAGGGAATAGGCCAGGAGCAGCTCCCAGCCCGTCCCCTTCCCCATCCTGGATGCACTGGGAAGAGCGCTCAGGAGAAGGCTGCTTCCAGCTTGACAGCCCTTGAGCCTAAGGCACACTGCTTTCCTTTGGGAAGCAGCCGGAATGTGGCTCCTTCCCATCCCTCTTCTCCATAGAATGGATTAGAATAGATTAAAATGGAATGGAATGCAATGCAATGGTTATGGATCATGGAGTGGGGTGGGTTGGGAAGGAGCTTGAGATCATCCACTTCCAACCCCTTGCCATGGGCAGGGATGCCTTCCATAGAGCAGCTTGCTCCAAGCTGGCCTGCAGCACTGCCAGGGATGGAGCATCCAAACCTTCTCCATCCATGCCATCCCAGTGCCCCAGCACCCTCTTAGGGAATCCCTTCCTTATCTCCAGCCTGCAATTCCCTCTCGGAACCCATCAGCCCTTGTCCTATGGCTCCAATCCCTGCTCTTCCACTCCCTCCCAGCTTCACCACGGATTGCTTCATGATGGTCAGAATCATGGACGTGGCTTGGGCCAATGCCGAGACCCACAAGTGTTGGATACGGCAGGTCGTGGTCCAGGAATATTATACGGTTTAGGATCACGGTTAGGGTTAGGTTTAGAATTACGGTTAGCTTTAGGGTTAGGGTCAGGGTCACGGTTAGGTACAGGGTTAGGTTTAGGGTTAGGTCTTAGGTTTAGGGATAGGGTTAGGTTTAGGGTTACGTGTTAGGGTTAGGGATAGGGTTAGGGTTAGGGTTAGGGTTAGGGTTAACTGTAACCGGAGTTAACCCTAGGGGTGGAGTTAAGACCAGGTTGAGTCTTAGGGTTAGGGTTAGAGTTGCAGTTAGGATCAGGTTTAGGGTTAAGATTAGGGTTAGGGTTTAGGGTTAGGGTTAGGGTTAACCTTCACCAGAGTTAAGCCTGGGGGCGGAGTTAACCCCAGGGTTAGCGTTAGGATTAGTGTTAGCATTAACCCTAATCAGAATTAACCCTAGTTGCGGGTTTAATCACAGGCTTAGGGTTAGGGTTAGGGTTAGGGTCTGGCTTAGCGTTAGACTTAAGTTTAGGGTTAGGTTAACCCTAACCGGAGTTAACTAGGGTTAGGGTTAGGGTTAGGGTTAAGGTTAGGGTTACCTCTAACCGGAGTTAACCCTAGGGGTTAACTGCTCAAGGTTCCTCCCCAAAAACCCCAAGTGCTGGAGCTCACCCACGTCTGCCCCGGGAGCAGGGTCAGGCCCCACAGCTCTGCTCCTGCCAGCGCTGCCGAGCCCTGCACTCCCTTGATGGTGCCATCAGAGCGCCCCACACACCGCAGCACGGGCTGGGCCATTGCTCTGGCTCCGGCAGAGGCACAAGTGCCTTTGGAAGCTGCCAGCGAACAACAAGAGCTGAGAGGCGGCTGCAGAAGGGCTCTGCTGTCGGGCTGAAAGCCAAGGGTGGTGCAGGGCAAAGGAGAGACGGCAGAGCCTCAGCCCTTGGGCTTCCTTCAGAGGAGGTGGCGCTGCTGCCCTTGATCCTGGCTGCTCTCCAGGCCTGACCTGCCCTCAGCGGTCTCCAGTGGCCTCTGGCAAGGCCAGCAGCAGAGACAGGATGTTCTGCACAAATGTCTGCACCTGCTCCTGGGCCTGGGCAGTGCTGAGAGCTCTTCTGCAGCCAAATGCAAATCGTACTTTACAGTCAGACAGCGTGGTGTGGGGTGGAAGGGACCTTAAATCCCCATAGGGATTCAGAGCATCCCACAAGCAGAGCATCCCACAGGGATTCACAGCATCCCACAGGCAGAGCATCGCATAAGGAATCAGAGCATCCCACAAGGATTCAGAGCATCCCACAAGCAGAGCATGCCAGAGGGCTCCAGAGCATCCCACAGGGCTCCAGAGCATCCCACAGGGCTCCAGAGCATCCCACCAAGCAGAGCACCCCGCAGAGATTCACAGCATCACACAACCACAGCATAATACAGAGCTCCAGAGCATCCCATAGGGATTCAGAGCACCCCAAGCGCATCAGAACCCCCCCATCTCCCCATGGAAGCCCCCATCGACACCCCTGACCCACCCCCCTCCCCATGGAGCTCCCCCCATGGAACCTGCCTCTCTATGACATCAGCCCCAGCTCCAAGGGACCTGCATCCAGCACCCGTATCCCCGGGGCAGTTGCGCTTTGGGTGCAGTGGTGCTTGCAGCTCCTTGCTTGCAGCTCCTTGGTGTCACCTCCTTGGTGTCACTCTTAGCGGTGGTGGCAGCGATGGCTTTGCTCCGTGTCATCATCCTGCTGGCTTCGGCCTGGCTGGTGCAAGGCTCCTGGGACAGCTGTGGGTGAGTGGCTCCAGGCTCCAGGGTTCCTGGTATTCCATAGGGAGATGCTGCTGCTCCCAGCCACGGTCACACCAATGGGGAGGTGGGATTTGAGGAGCCCCACTTGCTTGCCATCACCCCATGCGCTGGCACAGCACAGCTATGGGGCACCCCATAGGGTCCTGTGTCCTGCAGCACCCTAGGAGGCAGGATGATGCTCATCTCTGGGACACTGCGGAGGGTCCCTTTTCCCTGCAGCACCCAATGGGGCGGGACAATGCTCGCCCTTCATCCCTAAGCATCAAGTGTTGGGCTTCTGCTTCAAGAGGGACCTGCGGTACCCGTCCCATGGCTGATTCTTACGGGATGTCGCGCATCGTCGGAGGCACGGATGCGCACCAGGGCGCCTGGCCGCGGGTGCTCAGCATCCAGTTCCCCACAGCCACCGCATTCTCGCACATCTGCGGGGGGTCCCTCATCCCGTATGAAGACAGGCTGAGGAAGTTGGGGCTTTTCAGCCTGGAGAAGAGAAGGCTGCGTGGAGACCTCATAGCAGCCTTCCAGTACCTGAAGGGGGCCTACAGGGATGCTGGGGAGGGACTCTTTGTCAGGGACTGTAGTGACAGGACAAGGGGTAATGGGTTAAAACTTAAACAGGGGAAGTTTAAATTGGATATAAGGAGGAAATTCTTTCCTGTTAGGGTGGGGAGACGCTGGAATCGGTTGCCCAGGGAGGTTCCGAGTGCTCCATCCCTGGCGGTGTTCAAGGCCAGGTTGGATGAAGCCTTGTGTGGGATGGTTTAGTGAGAGGTGTCCCTGTCCGTGGCAGGGGGGTTGGAACTAGATGATCTTAAGGTCCTTTCCAACCCTAACTATTCTATGATTCTGTGATTCTATGATCACCCCTCAATGGGTCCTCACAGCCACTCACTGCTTCGTCGGGCAAAAGTAAGGGGGAGAAGGGATTGCAGCCATAGGGAATAGGCCAGGAGCAGCTCCCAGCCCGTCCCCTTCCCCATCCTGGATGCACTGGGAAGAGCGCTCAGGAGAAGGCTGCTTCCAGCTTGACAGCCCTTGAGCCTAAGGCACACTGCTTTCCTTTGGGAAGCAGCCGGAATGTGGCTCCTTCCCATCCCTCTTCTCCATAGAATGGATTAGAATAGATTAAAATGGAATGGAATGCAATGCAATGGTTATGGATCATGGAGTGGGGTGGGTTGGGAAGGAGCTTGAGATCATCCACTTCCAACCCCTTGCCATGGGCAGGGATGCCTTCCATAGAGCAGCTTGCTCCAAGCTGGCCTGCAGCACTGCCAGGGATGGAGCATCCAAACCTTCTCCATCCATGCCATCCCAGTGCCCCAGCACCCTCTTAGGGAATCCCTTCCTTATCTCCAGCCTGCAATTCCCTCTCGGAACCCATCAGCCCTTGTCCTATGGCTCCAATCCCTGCTCTTCCACTCCCTCCCAGCTTCACCACGGATTGCTTCATGATGGTCAGAATCATGGACGTGGCTTGGGCCAATGCCGAGACCCACAAGTGTTGGATACGGCAGGTCGTGGTCCAGGAATATTATACGGCTTAGGATCACGGTTAGGGTTAGGTTTAGAATTACGGTTAGCTTTAGGGTTAGGGTCAGGGTCACGGTTAGGTACAGGGTTAGGTTTAGGGTTAGGTCTTAGGTTTAGGGATAGGGTTAGGTTTAGGGTTACGTGTTAGGGTTAGGGATAGGGTTAGGGTTAGGGTTAGGGTTAGGGTTAACTGTAACCGGAGTTAACCCTAGGGGTGGAGTTAAGACCAGGTTGAGTCTTAGGGTTAGGGTTAGAGTTGCAGTTAGGATCAGGTTTAGGGTTAGGATTAGGGTTAGGGTTTAGGGTTAGGGTTAGGGTTAACCTTCACCAGAGTTAAGCCTGGGGGCGGAATTAACCCCAGGGTTAGGGTTAGGATTAGTGTTAGCATTAACCCTAATCAGAATTAACCCTAGTTGCGGGTTTAATCACAGGCTTAGGGTTAGGGTTAGGGTTAGGGTCTGGTTTAGCGTTAGACTTAAGTTTAGGGTTAGGTTAACCCTAACCGGAGTTAACTAGGGTTAGGGTTAGGGTTAGAGTTAGGGTTAGGGTTAGGGTTAGGGTTAGGGTTAACCTTCACCAGAGTTAAGCCTGGGGGCGGAGTTAACCCCAGGGTTAGGGTTAGGATTAGTGTTAGCATTAACCCTAATCAGAATTAACCCTAGTTGCGGGTTTAATCACAGGCTTAGGGTTAGGGTTAGGGTTAGGGTCTGGCTTAGCGTTAGACTTAAGTTTAGGGTTAGGTTAACCCTAACCGGAGTTAACTAGGGTTAGGGTTAGGGTTAGAGTTAGGGTTAGGGTTAGGGTTAGGGTTAGGGTTAACCTTCACCAGAGTTAAACCTGGGGGCGGAGTTAACCCCAGGGTTAGGGTTAGGATTAGTGTTAGCATTAACCCTAATCAGAATTAACCCTAGTTGCGGGTTTAATCACAGGCTTAGGCTTAGGGTTAGGGTTAGGGTCTGGCTTAGCGTTAGACTTAAGTTTAGGGTTAGGTTAACCCTAACCGGAGTTAACTAGGGTTAGGGTTAGGGTTAGGGTTAAGGTTAGGGTTACCTCTAACCGGAGTTAACCCTAGGGGTTAACTGCTCAAGGTTCCTCCCCAAAAACCCCAAGTGCTGGAGCTCACCCACGTCTGCCCCGGGAGCAGGGTCAGGCCCCACAGCTCTGCTCCTGCCAGCGCTGCCGAGCCCTGCACTCCCTTGATGGTGCCATCAGAGCGCCCCACACACCGCAGCACGGGCTGGGCCATTGCTCTGGCTCCGGCAGAGGCACAAGTGCCTTTGGAAGCTGCCAGCGAACAACAAGAGCTGAGAGGCGGCTGCAGAAGGGCTCTGCTGTCGGGCTGAAAGCCAAGGGTGGTGCAGGGCAAAGGAGAGACGGCAGAGCCTCAGCCCTTGGGCTTCCTTCAGAGGAGGTGGCGCTGCTGCCCTTGATCCTGGCTGCTCTCCAGGCCTGACCTGCCCTCAGCGGTCTCCAGTGGCCTCTGGCAAGGCCAGCAGCAGAGACAGGATGTTCTGCACAAATGTCTGCACCTGCTCCTGGGCCTGGGCAGTGCTGAGAGCTCTTCTGCAGCCAAATGCAAATCGTACTTTACAGTCAGACAGCGTGGTGTGGGGTGGAAGGGACCTTAAATCCCCATAGGGATTCAGAGCATCCCACAAGCAGAGCATCCCACAGGGATTCACAGCATCCCACAGGCAGAGCATCGCATAAGGAATCAGAGCATCCCACAAGGATTCAGAGCATCCCACAAGCAGAGCATGCCAGAGGGCTCCAGAGCATCCCACAGGGCTCCAGAGCATCCCACAGGGCTCCAGAGCATCCCACCAAGCAGAGCACCCCGCAGAGATTCACAGCATCACACAACCACAGCATAATACAGAGCTCCAGAGCATCCCATAGGGATTCAGAGCACCCCAAGCGCATCAGAACCCCCCCATCTCCCCATGGAAGCCCCCATCGACACCCCTGACCCACCCCCCTCCCCATGGAGCTCCCCCCATGGAACCTGCCTCTCTATGACATCAGCCCCAGCTCCAAGGGACCTGCATCCAGCACCCGTATCCCCGGGGCAGTTGCGCTTTGGGTGCAGTGGTGCTTGCAGCTCCTTGCTTGCAGCTCCTTGGTGTCACCTCCTTGGTGTCACTCTTAGCGGTGGTGGCAGCGATGGCTTTGCTCCGTGTCATCATCCTGCTGGCTTCGGCCTGGCTGGTGCAAGGCTCCTGGGACAGCTGTGGGTGAGTGGCTCCAGGCTCCAGGGTTCCTGGTATTCCATAGGGAGATGCTGCTGCTCCCAGCCACGGTCACACCAATGGGGAGGTGGGATTTGAGGAGCCCCACTTGCTTGCCATCACCCCATGCGCTGGCACAGCACAGCTATGGGGCACCCCATAGGGTCCTGTGTCCTGCAGCACCCTAGGAGGCAGGATGATGCTCATCTCTGGGACACTGCGGAGGGTCCCTTTTCCCTGCAGCACCCAATGGGGCGGGACAATGCTCGCCCTTCATCCCTAAGCATCAAGTGTTGGGCTTCTGCTTCAAGAGGGACCTGCGGTACCCGTCCCATGGCTGATTCTTACGGGATGTCGCGCATCGTCGGAGGCACGGATGCGCACCAGGGCGCCTGGCCGCGGGTGCTCAGCATCCAGTTCCCCACAGCCACCGCATTCTCGCACATCTGCGGGGGGTCCCTCATCCCGTATGAAGACAGGCTGAGGAAGTTGGGGCTTTTCAGCCTGGAGAAGAGAAGGCTGCATGGAGACCTCATAGCAGCCTTCCAGTACCTGAAGGGGGCCTACAGGGATGCTGGGGAGGGACTCTTTGTCAGGGACTGTAGTGACAGGACAAGGGGTAATGGGTTAAAACTTAAACAGGGGAAGTTTAAATTGGATATAAGGAGGAAATTCTTTCCTGTTAGGGTGGGGAGACGCTGGAATCGGTTGCCCAGGGAGGTTCCGAGTGCTCCATCCCTGGCGGTGTTCAAGGCCAGGTTGGATGAAGCCTTGTGTGGGATGGTTTAGTGAGAGGTGTCCCTGTCCGTGGCAGGGGGGTTGGAACTAGATGATCTTAAGGTCCTTTCCAACCCTAACTATTCTATGATTCTGTGATTCTATGATCACCCCTCAATGGGTCCTCACAGCCACTCACTGCTTCGTCGGGCAAAAGTAAGGGGGAGAAGGGATTGCAGCCATAGGGAATAGGCCAGGAGCAGCTCCCAGCCCGTCCCCTTCCCCATCCTGGATGCACTGGGAAGAGCGCTCAGGAGAAGGCTGCTTCCAGCTTGACAGCCCTTGAGCCTAAGGCACACTGCTTTCCTTTGGGAAGCAGCCGGAATGTGGCTCCTTCCCATCCCTCTTCTCCATAGAATGGATTAGAATAGATTAAAATGGAATGGAATGCAATGCAATGGTTATGGATCATGGAGTGGGGTGGGTTGGGAAGGAGCTTGAGATCATCCACTTCCAACCCCTTGCCATGGGCAGGGATGCCTTCCATAGAGCAGCTTGCTCCAAGCTGGCCTGCAGCACTGCCAGGGATGGAGCATCCAAACCTTCTCCATCCATGCCATCCCAGTGCCCCAGCACCCTCTTAGGGAATCCCTTCCTTATCTCCAGCCTGCAATTCCCTCTCGGAACCCATCAGCCCTTGTCCTATGGCTCCAATCCCTGCTCTTCCACTCCCTCCCAGCTTCACCACGGATTGCTTCATGATGGTCAGAATCATGGACGTGGCTTGGGCCAATGCCGAGACCCACAAGTGTTGGATACGGCAGGTCGTGGTCCAGGAATATTATACGGCTTAGGATCACGGTTAGGGTTAGGTTTAGAATTACGGTTAGCTTTAGGGTTAGGGTCAGGGTCACGGTTAGGTACAGGGTTAGGTTTAGGGTTAGGTCTTAGGTTTAGGGATAGGGTTAGGTTTAGGGTTACGTGTTAGGGTTAGGGATAGGGTTAGGGTTAGGGTTAGGGTTAGGGTTAACTGTAACCGGAGTTAACCCTAGGGGTGGAGTTAAGACCAGGTTGAGTCTTAGGGTTAGGGTTAGAGTTGCAGTTAGGATCAGGTTTAGGGTTAGGATTAGGGTTAGGGTTTAGGGTTAGGGTTAGGGTTAACCTTCACCAGAGTTAAGCCTGGGGGCGGAGTTAACCCCAGGGTTAGGGTTAGGATTAGTGTTAGCATTAACCCTAATCAGAATTAACCCTAGTTGCGGGTTTAATCACAGGCTTAGGGTTAGGGTTAGGGTTAGGGTCTGGCTTAGCGTTAGACTTAAGTTTAGGGTTAGGTTAACCCTAACCGGAGTTAACTAGGGTTTGGGTTAGGGTTAGAGTTAGGGTTAGGGTTAGGGTTAGGGTTAGGGTTAACCTTCACCAGAGTTAAGCCTGGGGGCGGAGTTAACCCCAGGGTTAGGGTTAGGATTAGTGTTTGCATTAACCCTAATCAGAATTAACCCTAGTTGCGGGTTTAATCACAGGCTTAGGGTTAGGGTTAGGGTTAGGGTCTGGCTTAGCGTTAGACTTAAGTTTAGGGTTAGGTTAACCCTAACCGGAGTTAACTAGGGTTAGGGTTAGGGTTAGGGTTAAGGTTAGGGTTACCTCTAACCGGAGTTAACCCTAGGGGTTAACTGCTCAAGGTTCCTCCCCAAAAACCCCAAGTGCTGGAGCTCACCCACGTCTGCCCCGGGAGCAGGGTCAGGCCCCACAGCTCTGCTCCTGCCAGCGCTGCCGAGCCCTGCACTCCCTTGATGGTGCCATCAGAGCGCCCCACACACCGCAGCACGGGCTGGGCCATTGCTCTGGCTCCGGCAGAGGCACAAGTGCCTTTGGAAGCTGCCAGCGAACAACAAGAGCTGAGAGGCGGCTGCAGAAGGGCTCTGCTGTCGGGCTGAAAGCCAAGGGTGGTGCAGGGCAAAGGAGAGACGGCAGAGCCTCAGCCCTTGGGCTTCCTTCAGAGGAGGTGGCGCTGCTGCCCTTGATCCTGGCTGCTCTCCAGGCCTGACCTGCCCTCAGCGGTCTCCAGTGGCCTCTGGCAAGGCCAGCAGCAGAGACAGGATGTTCTGCACAAATGTCTGCACCTGCTCCTGGGCCTGGGCAGTGCTGAGAGCTCTTCTGCAGCCAAATGCAAATCGTACTTTACAGTCAGACAGCGTGGTGTGGGGTGGAAGGGACCTTAAATCCCCATAGGGATTCAGAGCATCCCACAAGCAGAGCATCCCACAGGGATTCACAGCATCCCACAGGCAGAGCATCGCATAAGGAATCAGAGCATCCCACAAGGATTCAGAGCATCCCACAAGCAGAGCATACCAGAGGGCTCCAGAGCATCCCACAGGGCTCCAGAGCATCCCACAGGGCTCCAGAGCATCCCACCAAGCAGAGCACCCCGCAGAGATTCACAGCATCACACAACCACAGCATAATACAGAGCTCCAGAGCATCCCATAGGGATTCAGAGCACCCCAAGCGCATCAGAACCCCCCCATCTCCCCATGGAAGCCCCCATCGACACCCCTGACCCACCCCCCTCCCCATGGAGCTCCCCCCATGGAACCTGCCTCTCTATGACATCAGCCCCAGCTCCAAGGGACCTGCATCCAGCACCCGTATCCCCGGGGCAGTTGCGCTTTGGGTGCAGTGGTGCTTGCAGCTCCTTGCTTGCAGCTCCTTGGTGTCACCTCCTTGGTGTCACTCTTAGCGGTGGTGGCAGCGATGGCTTTGCTCCGTGTCATCATCCTGCTGGCTTCGGCCTGGCTGGTGCAAGGCTCCTGGGACAGCTGTGGGTGAGTGGCTCCAGGCTCCAGGGTTCCTGGTATTCCATAGGGAGATGCTGCTGCTCCCAGCCACGGTCACACCAATGGGGAGGTGGGATTTGAGGAGCCCCACTTGCTTGCCATCACCCCATGCGCTGGCACAGCACAGCTATGGGGCACCCCATAGGGTCCTGTGTCCTGCAGCACCCTAGGAGGCAGGATGATGCTCATCTCTGGGACACTGCGGAGGGTCCCTTTTCCCTGCAGCACCCAATGGGGCGGGACAATGCTCGCCCTTCATCCCTAAGCATCAAGTGTTGGGCTTCTGCTTCAAGAGGGACCTGCGGTACCCGTCCCATGGCTGATTCTTACGGGATGTCGCGCATCGTCGGAGGCACGGATGCGCACCAGGGCGCCTGGCCGCGGGTGCTCAGCATCCAGTTCCCCACAGCCACCGCATTCTCGCACATCTGCGGGGGGTCCCTCATCCCGTATGAAGACAGGCTGAGGAAGTTGGGGCTTTTCAGCCTGGAGAAGAGAAGGCTGCATGGAGACCTCATAGCAGCCTTCCAGTACCTGAAGGGGGCCTACAGGGATGCTGGGGAGGGACTCTTTGTCAGGGACTGTAGTGACAGGACAAGGGGTAATGGGTTAAAACTTAAACAGGGGAAGTTTAAATTGGATATAAGGAGGAAATTCTTTCCTGTTAGGGTGGGGAGACGCTGGAATCGGTTGCCCAGGGAGGTTCCGAGTGCTCCATCCCTGGCGGTGTTCAAGGCCAGGTTGGATGAAGCCTTGTGTGGGATGGTTTAGTGAGAGGTGTCCCTGTCCGTGGCAGGGGGGTTGGAACTAGATGATCTTAAGGTCCTTTCCAACCCTAACTATTCTATGATTCTGTGATTCTATGATCACCCCTCAATGGGTCCTCACAGCCACTCACTGCTTCGTCGGGCAAAAGTAAGGGGGAGAAGGGATTGCAGCCATAGGGAATAGGCCAGGAGCAGCTCCCAGCCCGTCCCCTTCCCCATCCTGGATGCACTGGGAAGAGCGCTCAGGAGAAGGCTGCTTCCAGCTTGACAGCCCTTGAGCCTAAGGCACACTGCTTTCCTTTGGGAAGCAGCCGGAATGTGGCTCCTTCCCATCCCTCTTCTCCATAGAATGGATTAGAATAGATTAAAATGGAATGGAATGCAATGCAATGGTTATGGATCATGGAGTGGGGTGGGTTGGGAAGGAGCTTGAGATCATCCACTTCCAACCCCTTGCCATGGGCAGGGATGCCTTCCATAGAGCAGCTTGCTCCAAGCTGGCCTGCAGCACTGCCAGGGATGGAGCATCCAAACCTTCTCCATCCATGCCATCCCAGTGCCCCAGCACCCTCTTAGGGAATCCCTTCCTTATCTCCAGCCTGCAATTCCCTCTCGGAACCCATCAGCCCTTGTCCTATGGCTCCAATCCCTGCTCTTCCACTCCCTCCCAGCTTCACCACGGATTGCTTCATGATGGTCAGAATCATGGACGTGGCTTGGGCCAATGCCGAGACCCACAAGTGTTGGATACGGCAGGTCGTGGTCCAGGAATATTATACGGCTTAGGATCACGGTTAGGGTTAGGTTTAGAATTACGGTTAGCTTTAGGGTTAGGGTCAGGGTCACGGTTAGGTACAGGGTTAGGTTTAGGGTTAGGTCTTAGGTTTAGGGATAGGGTTAGGTTTAGGGTTACGTGTTAGGGTTAGGGATAGGGTTAGGGTTAGGGTTAGGGTTAGGGTTAACTGTAACCGGAGTTAACCCTAGGGGTGGAGTTAAGACCAGGTTGAGTCTTAGGGTTAGGGTTAGAGTTGCAGTTAGGATCAGGTTTAGGGTTAGGATTAGGGTTAGGGTTTAGGGTTAGGGTTAGGGTTAACCTTCACCAGAGTTAAGCCTGGGGGCGGAGTTAACCCCAGGGTTAGGGTTAGGATTAGTGTTAGCATTAACCCTAATCAGAATTAACCCTAGTTGCGGGTTTAATCACAGGCTTAGGGTTAGGGTTAGGGTTAGGGTCTGGCTTAGCGTTAGACTTAAGTTTAGGGTTAGGTTAACCCTAACCGGAGTTAACTAGGGTTTGGGTTAGGGTTAGAGTTAGGGTTAGGGTTAGGGTTAGGGTTAGGGTTAACCTTCACCAGAGTTAAGCCTGGGGGCGGAGTTAACCCCAGGGTTAGGGTTAGGATTAGTGTTTGCATTAACCCTAATCAGAATTAACCCTAGTTGCGGGTTTAATCACAGGCTTAGGGTTAGGGTTAGGGTTAGGGTCTGGCTTAGCGTTAGACTTAAGTTTAGGGTTAGGTTAACCCTAACCGGAGTTAACTAGGGTTAGGGTTAGGGTTAGGGTTAAGGTTAGGGTTACCTCTAACCGGAGTTAACCCTAGGGGTTAACTGCTCAAGGTTCCTCCCCAAAAACCCCAAGTGCTGGAGCTCACCCACGTCTGCCCCGGGAGCAGGGTCAGGCCCCACAGCTCTGCTCCTGCCAGCGCTGCCGAGCCCTGCACTCCCTTGATGGTGCCATCAGAGCGCCCCACACACCGCAGCACGGGCTGGGCCATTGCTCTGGCTCCGGCAGAGGCACAAGTGCCTTTGGAAGCTGCCAGCGAACAACAAGAGCTGAGAGGCGGCTGCAGAAGGGCTCTGCTGTCGGGCTGAAAGCCAAGGGTGGTGCAGGGCAAAGGAGAGACGGCAGAGCCTCAGCCCTTGGGCTTCCTTCAGAGGAGGTGGCGCTGCTGCCCTTGATCCTGGCTGCTCTCCAGGCCTGACCTGCCCTCAGCGGTCTCCAGTGGCCTCTGGCAAGGCCAGCAGCAGAGACAG
Organism: Lathamus discolor; assembly: GCF_037157495.1. NCBI lineage: Eukaryota > Metazoa > Chordata > Aves > Psittaciformes > Psittacidae > Lathamus > Lathamus discolor. The sequence goes on from NW_027069387.1 coordinate 654,635, forward strand.
GATGTTCTGCACAAATGTCTGCACCTGCTCCTGGGCCTGGGCAGTGCTGAGAGCTCTTCTGCAGCCAAATGCAAATCGTACTTTACAGTCAGACAGCGTGGTGTGGGGTGGAAGGGACCTTAAATCCCCATAGGGATTCAGAGCATCCCACAAGCAGAGCATCCCACAGGGATTCACAGCATCCCACAGGCAGAGCATCGCATAAGGAATCAGAGCATCCCACAAGGATTCAGAGCATCCCACAAGCAGAGCATACCAGAGGGCTCCAGAGCATCCCACAGGGCTCCAGAGCATCCCACAGGGCTCCAGAGCATCCCACCAAGCAGAGCACCCCGCAGAGATTCACAGCATCACACAACCACAGCATAATACAGAGCTCCAGAGCATCCCATAGGGATTCAGAGCACCCCAAGCGCATCAGAACCCCCCCATCTCCCCATGGAAGCCCCCATCGACACCCCTGACCCACCCCCCTCCCCATGGAGCTCCCCCCATGGAACCTGCCTCACTATGACATCAGCCCCAGCTCCAAGGGACCTGCATCCAGCACCCGTATCCCCGGGGCAGTTGCGCTTTGGGTGCAGTGGTGCTTGCAGCTCCTTGCTTGCAGCTCCTTGGTGTCACCTCCTTGGTGTCACTCTTAGCGGTGGTGGCAGCGATGGCTTTGCTCCGTGTCATCATCCTGCTGGCTTCGGCCTGGCTGGTGCAAGGCTCCTGGGACAGCTGTGGGTGAGTGGCTCCAGGCTCCAGGGTTCCTGGTATTCCATAGGGAGATGCTGCTGCTCCCAGCCACGGTCACACCAATGGGGAGGTGGGATTTGAGGAGCCCCACTTGCTTGCCATCACCCCATGCGCTGGCACAGCACAGCTATGGGGCACCCCATAGGGTCCTGTGTCCTGCAGCACCCTAGGAGGCAGGATGATGCTCATCTCTGGGACACTGCGGAGGGTCCCTTTTCCCTGCAGCACCCAATGGGGCGGGACAATGCTCGCCCTTCATCCCTAAGCATCAAGTGTTGGGCTTCTGCTTCAAGAGGGACCTGCGGTACCCGTCCCATGGCTGATTCTTACGGGATGTCGCGCATCGTCGGAGGCACGGATGCGCACCAGGGCGCCTGGCCGCGGGTGCTCAGCATCCAGTTCCCCACAGCCACCGCATTCTCGCACATCTGCGGGGGGTCCCTCATCCCGTATGAAGACAGGCTGAGGAAGTTGGGGCTTTTCAGCCTGGAGAAGAGAAGGCTGCGTGGAGACCTCAGAGCAGCCTTCCAGTACCTGAAGGGGGCCTACAGGGATGCTGGGGAGGGACTCTTTGTCAGGGACTGTAGTGACAGGACAAGGGGTAATGGGTTAAAACTTAAACAGGGGAAGTTTAAATTGGATATAAGGAGGAAATTCTTTCCTGTTAGGGTGGGGAGACGCTGGAATCGGTTGCCCAGGGAGGTTCCGAGTGCTCCATCCCTGGCGGTGTTCAAGGCCAGGTTGGATGAAGCCTTGTGTGGGATGGTTTAGTGAGAGGTGTCCCTGTCCGTGGCAGGGGGGTTGGAACTAGATGATCTTAAGGTCCTTTCCAACCCTAACTATTCTATGATTCTGTGATTCTATGATCACCCCTCAATGGGTCCTCACAGCCACTCACTGCTTCGTCGGGCAAAAGTAAGGGGGAGAAGGGATTGCAGCCATAGGGAATAGGCCAGGAGCAGCTCCCAGCCCGTCCCCTTCCCCATCCTGGATGCACTGGGAAGAGCGCTCAGGAGAAGGCTGCTTCCAGCTTGACAGCCCTTGAGCCTAAGGCACACTGCTTTCCTTTGGGAAGCAGCCGGAATGTGGCTCCTTCCCATCCCTCTTCTCCATAGAATGGATTAGAATAGATTAAAATGGAATGGAATGCAATGCAATGGTTATGGATCATGGAGTGGGGTGGGTTGGGAAGGAGCTTGAGATCATCCACTTCCAACCCCTTGCCATGGGCAGGGATGCCTTCCATAGAGCAGCTTGCTCCAAGCTGGCCTGCAGCACTGCCAGGGATGGAGCATCCAAACCTTCTCCATCCATGCCATCCCAGTGCCCCAGCACCCTCTTAGGGAATCCCTTCCTTATCTCCAGCCTGCAATTCCCTCTCGGAACCCATCAGCCCTTGTCCTATGGCTCCAATCCCTGCTCTTCCACTCCCTCCCAGCTTCACCACGGATTGCTTCATGATGGTCAGAATCATGGACGTGGCTTGGGCCAATGCCGAGACCCACAAGTGTTGGATACGGCAGGTCGTGGTCCAGGAATATTATACGGCTTAGGATCACGGTTAGGGTTAGGTTTAGAATTACGGTTAGCTTTAGGGTTAGGGTCAGGGTCACGGTTAGGTACAGGGTTAGGTTTAGGGTTAGGTCTTAGGTTTAGGGATAGGGTTAGGTTTAGGGTTACGTGTTAGGGTTAGGGATAGGGTTAGGGTTAGGGTTAGGGTTAGGGTTAACTGTAACCGGAGTTAACCCTAGGGGTGGAGTTAAGACCAGGTTGAGTCTTAGGGTTAGGGTTAGAGTTGCAGTTAGGATCAGGTTTAGGGTTAGGATTAGGGTTAGGGTTTAGGGTTTAGGGTTAGGGTTAGCGTTAACCTTCACCAGAGTTAAGCCTGGGGGCGGAGTTAACCCCAGGGTTAGGGTTAGGATTAGTGTTAGCATTAACCCTAATCAGAATTAACCCTAGTTGCGGGTTTAATCACAGGTTTAGGGTTAGGGTTAGGGTTAGGGTCTGGCTTAGCGTTAGACTTAAGTTTAGGGTTAGGTTAACCCTAACCGGAGTTAACTAGGGTTAGGGTTAGGGTTAGAGTTAGGGTTAGGGTTAGGGTTAGGGTTAACCTTCACCAGAGTTAAGCCTGGGGGCGGAGTTAACCCCAGGGTTAGGGTTAGGATTAGTGTTAGCATTAACCCTAATCAGAATTAACCCTAGTTGCGGGTTTAATCACAGGCTTAGGGTTAGGGTTAGGGTTAGGGTCTGGCTTAGCGTTAGACTTAAGTTTAGGGTTAGGTTAACCCTAACCGGAGTTAACTAGGGTTAGGGTTAGGGTTAGAGTTAGGGTTAGGGTTAGGGTTAGGGTTAGGGTTAACCTTCACCAGAGTTAAGCCTGGGGGCGGAGTTAACCCCAGGGTTAGGGTTAGGATTAGTGTTAGCATTAACCCTAATCAGAATTAACCCTAGTTGCGGGTTTAATCACAGGCTTAGGCTTAGGGTTAGGGTTAGGGTCTGGCTTAGCGTTAGACTTAAGTTTAGGGTTAGGTTAACCCTAACCGGAGTTAACTAGGGTTAGGGTTAGGGTTAGGGTTAAGGTTAGGGTTACCTCTAACCGGAGTTAACCCTAGGGGTTAACTGCTCAAGGTTCCTCCCCAAAAACCCCAAGTGCTGGAGCTCACCCACGTCTGCCCCGGGAGCAGGGTCAGGCCCCACAGCTCTGCTCCTGCCAGCGCTGCCGAGCCCTGCACTCCCTTGATGGTGCCATCAGAGCGCCCCACACACCGCAGCACGGGCTGGGCCATTGCTCTGGCTCCGGCAGAGGCACAAGTGCCTTTGGAAGCTGCCAGCGAACAACAAGAGCTGAGAGGCGGCTGCAGAAGGGCTCTGCTGTCGGGCTGAAAGCCAAGGGTGGTGCAGGGCAAAGGAGAGACGGCAGAGCCTCAGCCCTTGGGCTTCCTTCAGAGGAGGTGGCGCTGCTGCCCTTGATCCTGGCTGCTCTCCAGGCCTGACCTGCCCTCAGCGGTCTCCAGTGGCCTCTGGCAAGGCCAGCAGCAGAGACAGGATGTTCTGCACAAATGTCTGCACCTGCTCCTGGGCCTGGGCAGTGCTGAGAGCTCTTCTGCAGCCAAATGCAAATCGTACTTTACAGTCAGACAGCGTGGTGTGGGGTGGAAGGGACCTTAAATCCCCATAGGGATTCAGAGCATCCCACAAGCAGAGCATCCCACAGGGATTCACAGCATCCCACAGGCAGAGCATCGCATAAGGAATCAGAGCATCCCACAAGGATTCAGAGCATCCCACAAGCAGAGCATGCCAGAGGGCTCCAGAGCATCCCACAGGGCTCCAGAGCATCCCACAGGGCTCCAGAGCATCCCACCAAGCAGAGCACCCCGCAGAGATTCACAGCATCACACAACCACAGCATAATACAGAGCTCCAGAGCATCCCATAGGGATTCAGAGCACCCCAAGCGCATCAGAACCCCCCCATCTCCCCATGGAAGCCCCCATCGACACCCCTGACCCACCCCCCTCCCCATGGAGCTCCCCCCATGGAACCTGCCTCACTATGACATCAGCCCCAGCTCCAAGGGACCTGCATCCAGCACCCGTATCCCCGGGGCAGTTGCGCTTTGGGTGCAGTGGTGCTTGCAGCTCCTTGCTTGCAGCTCCTTGGTGTCACCTCCTTGGTGTCACTCTTAGCGGTGGTGGCAGCGATGGCTTTGCTCCGTGTCATCATCCTGCTGGCTTCGGCCTGGCTGGTGCAAGGCTCCTGGGACAGCTGTGGGTGAGTGGCTCCAGGCTCCAGGGTTCCTGGTATTCCATAGGGAGATGCAGCTGCTCCCAGCCACGGTCACACCAATGGGGAGGTGGGATTTGAGGAGCCCCACTTGCTTGCCATCACCCCATGCGCTGGCACAGCACAGCTATGGGGCACCCCATAGGGTCCTGTGTCCTGCAGCACCCTAGGAGGCAGGATGATGCTCATCTCTGGGACACTGCGGAGGGTCCCTTTTCCCTGCAGCACCCAATGGGGCGGGACAATGCTCGCCCTTCATCCCTAAGCATCAAGTGTTGGGCTTCTGCTTCAAGAGGGACCTGCGGTACCCGTCCCATGGCTGATTCTTACGGGATGTCGCGCATCGTCGGAGGCACGGATGCGCACCAGGGCGCCTGGCCGCGGGTGCTCAGCATCCAGTTCCCCACAGCCACCGCATTCTCGCACATCTGCGGGGGGTCCCTCATCCTGTATGAAGACAGGCTGAGGAAGTTGGGGCTTTTCAGCCTGGAGAAGAGAAGGCTGCGTGGAGACCTCAGAGCAGCCTTCCAGTACCTGAAGGGGGCCTACAGGGATGCTGGGGAGGGACTCTTTGTCAGGGACTGTAGTGACAGGACAAGGGGTAATGGGTTAAAACTTAAACAGGGGAAGTTTAAATTGGATATAAGGAGGAAATTCTTTCCTGTTAGGGTGGGGAGACGCTGGAATCGGTTGCCCAGGGAGGTTCCGAGTGCTCCATCCCTGGCGGTGTTCAAGGCCAGGTTGGATGAAGCCTTGTGTGGGATGGTTTAGTGAGAGGTGTCCCTGTCCGTGGCAGGGGGGTTGGAACTAGATGATCTTAAGGTCCTTTCCAACCCTAACTATTCTATGATTCTGTGATTCTATGATCACCCCTCAATGGGTCCTCACAGCCACTCACTGCTTCGTCGGGCAAAAGTAAGGGGGAGAAGGGATTGCAGCCATAGGGAATAGGCCAGGAGCAGCTCCCAGCCCGTCCCCTTCCCCATCCTGGATGCACTGGGAAGAGCGCTCAGGAGAAGGCTGCTTCCAGCTTGACAGCCCTTGAGCCTAAGGCACACTGCTTTCCTTTGGGAAGCAGCCGGAATGTGGCTCCTTCCCATCCCTCTTCTCCATAGAATGGATTAGAATAGATTAAAATGGAATGGAATGCAATGCAATGGTTATGGATCATGGAGTGGGGTGGGTTGGGAAGGAGCTTGAGATCATCCACTTCCAACCCCTTGCCATGGGCAGGGATGCCTTCCATAGAGCAGCTTGCTCCAAGCTGGCCTGCAGCACTGCCAGGGATGGAGCATCCAAACCTTCTCCATCCATGCCATCCCAGTGCCCCAGCACCCTCTTAGGGAATCCCTTCCTTATCTCCAGCCTGCAATTCCCTCTCGGAACCCATCAGCCCTTGTCCTATGGCTCCAATCCCTGCTCTTCCACTCCCTCCCAGCTTCACCACGGATTGCTTCATGATGGTCAGAATCATGGACGTGGCTTGGGCCAATGCCGAGACCCACAAGTGTTGGATACGGCAGGTCGTGGTCCAGGAATATTATACGGCTTAGGATCACGGTTAGGGTTAGGTTTAGAATTACGGTTAGCTTTAGGGTTAGGGTCAGGGTCACGGTTAGGTACAGGGTTAGGTTTAGGGTTAGGTCTTAGGTTTAGGGATAGGGTTAGGTTTAGGGTTACGTGTTAGGGTTAGGGATAGGGTTAGGGTTAGGGTTAGGGTTAGGGTTAACTGTAACCGGAGTTAACCCTAGGGGTGGAGTTAAGACCAGGTTGAGTCTTAGGGTTAGGGTTAGAGTTGCAGTTAGGATCAGGTTTAGGGTTAGGATTAGGGTTAGGGTTTAGGGTTAGGGTTAGGGTTAACCTTCACCAGAGTTAAGCCTGGGGGCGGAGTTAACCCCAGGGTTAGGGTTAGGATTAGTGTTAGCATTAACCCTAATCAGAATTAACCCTAGTTGCGGGTTTAATCACAGGCTTAGGGTTAGGGTTAGGGTTAGGGTCTGGCTTAGCGTTAGACTTAAGTTTAGGGTTAGGTTAACCCTAACCGGAGTTAACTAGGGTTAGGGTTAGGGTTAGGGTTAAGGTTAGGGTTACCTCTAACCGGAGTTAACCCTAGGGGTTAACTGCTCAAGGTTCCTCCCCAAAAACCCCAAGTGCTGGAGCTCACCCACGTCTGCCCCGGGAGCAGGGTCAGGCCCCACAGCTCTGCTCCTGCCAGCGCTGCCGAGCCCTGCACTCCCTTGATGGTGCCATCAGAGCGCCCCACACACCGCAGCACGGGCTGGGCCATTGCTCTGGCTCCGGCAGAGGCACAAGTGCCTTTGGAAGCTGCCAGCGAACAACAAGAGCTGAGAGGCGGCTGCAGAAGGGCTCTGCTGTCGGGCTGAAAGCCAAGGGTGGTGCAGGGCAAAGGAGAGACGGCAGAGCCTCAGCCCTTGGGCTTCCTTCAGAGGAGGTGGCGCTGCTGCCCTTGATCCTGGCTGCTCTCCAGGCCTGACCTGCCCTCAGCGGTCTCCAGTGGCCTCTGGCAAGGCCAGCAGCAGAGACAGGATGTTCTGCACAAATGTCTGCACCTGCTCCTGGGCCTGGGCAGTGCTGAGAGCTCTTCTGCAGCCAAATGCAAATCGTACTTTACAGTCAGACAGCGTGGTGTGGGGTGGAAGGGACCTTAAATCCCCATAGGGATTCAGAGCATCCCACAAGCAGAGCATCCCACAGGGATTCACAGCATCCCACAGGCAGAGCATCGCATAAGGAATCAGAGCATCCCACAAGGATTCAGAGCATCCCACAAGCAGAGCATGCCAGAGGGCTCCAGAGCATCCCACAGGGCTCCAGAGCATCCCACAGGGCTCCAGAGCATCCCACCAAGCAGAGCACCCCGCAGAGATTCACAGCATCACACAACCACAGCATAATACAGAGCTCCAGAGCATCCCATAGGGATTCAGAGCACCCCAAGCGCATCAGAACCCCCCCATCTCCCCATGGAAGCCCCCATCGACACCCCTGACCCACCCCCCTCCCCATGGAGCTCCCCCCATGGAACCTGCCTCTCTATGACATCAGCCCCAGCTCCAAGGGACCTGCATCCAGCACCCGTATCCCCGGGGCAGTTGCGCTTTGGGTGCAGTGGTGCTTGCAGCTCCTTGCTTGCAGCTCCTTGGTGTCACCTCCTTGGTGTCACTCTTAGCGGTGGTGGCAGCGATGGCTTTGCTCCGTGTCATCATCCTGCTGGCTTCGGCCTGGCTGGTGCAAGGCTCCTGGGACAGCTGTGGGTGAGTGGCTCCAGGCTCCAGGGTTCCTGGTATTCCATAGGGAGATGCTGCTGCTCCCAGCCACGGTCACACCAATGGGGAGGTGGGATTTGAGGAGCCCCACTTGCTTGCCATCACCCCATGCGCTGGCACAGCACAGCTATGGGGCACCCCATAGGGTCCTGTGTCCTGCAGCACCCTAGGAGGCAGGATGATGCTCATCTCTGGGACACTGCGGAGGGTCCCTTTTCCCTGCAGCACCCAATGGGGCGGGACAATGCTCGCCCTTCATCCCTAAGCATCAAGTGTTGGGCTTCTGCTTCAAGAGGGACCTGCGGTACCCGTCCCATGGCTGATTCTTACGGGATGTCGCGCATCGTCGGAGGCACGGATGCGCACCAGGGCGCCTGGCCGCGGGTGCTCAGCATCCAGTTCCCCACAGCCACCGCATTCTCGCACATCTGCGGGGGGTCCCTCATCCCGTATGAAGACAGGCTGAGGAAGTTGGGGCTTTTCAGCCTGGAGAAGAGAAGGCTGCGTGGAGACCTCAGAGCAGCCTTCCAGTACCTGAAGGGGGCCTACAGGGATGCTGGGGAGGGACTCTTTGTCAGGGACTGTAGTGACAGGACAAGGGGTAATGGGTTAAAACTTAAACAGGGGAAGTTTAAATTGGATATAAGGAGGAAATTCTTTCCTGTTAGGGTGGAGAGACGCTGGAATCGGTTGCCCAGGGAGGTTCCGAGTGCTCCATCCCTGGCGGTGTTCAAGGCCAGGTTGGATGAAGCCTTGTGTGGGATGGTTTAGTGAGAGGTGTCCCTGTCCGTGGCAGGGGGGTTGGAACTAGATGATCTTAAGGTCCTTTCCAACCCTAACTATTCTATGATTCTGTGATTCTATGATCACCCCTCAATGGGTCCTCACAGCCACTCACTGCTTCGTCGGGCAAAAGTAAGGGGGAGAAGGGATTGCAGCCATAGGGAATAGGCCAGGAGCAGCTCCCAGCCCGTCCCCTTCCCCATCCTGGATGCACTGGGAAGAGCGCTCAGGAGAAGGCTGCTTCCAGCTTGACAGCCCTTGAGCCTAAGGCACACTGCTTTCCTTTGGGAAGCAGCCGGAATGTGGCTCCTTCCCATCCCTCTTCTCCATAGAATGGATTAGAATAGATTAAAATGGAATGGAATGCAATGCAATGGTTATGGATCATGGAGTGGGGTGGGTTGGGAAGGAGCTTGAGATCATCCACTTCCAACCCCTTGCCATGGGCAGGGATGCCTTCCATAGAGCAGCTTGCTCCAAGCTGGCCTGCAGCACTGCCAGGGATGGAGCATCCAAACCTTCTCCATCCATGCCATCCCAGTGCCCCAGCACCCTCTTAGGGAATCCCTTCCTTATCTCCAGCCTGCAATTCCCTCTCGGAACCCATCAGCCCTTGTCCTATGGCTCCAATCCCTGCTCTTCCACTCCCTCCCAGCTTCACCACGGATTGCTTCATGATGGTCAGAATCATGGACGTGGCTTGGGCCAATGCCGAGACCCACAAGTGTTGGATACGGCAGGTCGTGGTCCAGGAATATTATACGGCTTAGGATCACGGTTAGGGTTAGGTTTAGAATTACGGTTAGCTTTAGGGTTAGGGTCAGGGTCACGGTTAGGTACAGGGTTAGGTTTAGGGTTAGGTCTTAGGTTTAGGGATAGGGTTAGGTTTAGGGTTACGTGTTAGGGTTAGGGATAGGGTTAGGGTTAGGGTTAGGGTTAGGGTTAACTGTAACCGGAGTTAACCCTAGGGGTGGAGTTAAGACCAGGTTGAGTCTTAGGGTTAGGGTTAGAGTTGCAGTTAGGATCAGGTTTAGGGTTAGGATTAGGGTTAGGGTTTAGGGTTAGGGTTAGGGTTAACCTTCACCAGAGTTAAGCCTGGGGGCGGAGTTAACCCCAGGGTTAGGGTTAGGATTAGTGTTAGCATTAACCCTAATCAGAATTAACCCTAGTTGCGGGTTTAATCACAGGCTTAGGGTTAGGGTTAGGGTTAGGGTCTGGCTTAGCGTTAGACTTAAGTTTAGGGTTAGGTTAACCCTAACCGGAGTTAACTAGGGTTAGGGTTAGGGTTAGAGTTAGGGTTAGGGTTAGGGTTAGGGTTAGGGTTAACCTTCACCAGAGTTAAGCCTGGGGGCGGAGTTAACCCCAGGGTTAGGGTTAGGATTAGTGTTAGCATTAACCCTAATCAGAATTAACCCTAGTTGCGGGTTTAATCACAGGCTTAGGGTTAGGGTTAGGGTTAGGGTCTGGCTTAGCGTTAGACTTAAGTTTAGGGTTAGGTTAACCCTAACCGGAGTTAACTAGGGTTAGGGTTAGGGTTAGAGTTAGGGTTAGGGTTAGGGTTAGGGTTAACCTTCACCAGAGTTAAGCCTGGGGGCGGAGTTAACCCCAGGGTTAGGGTTAGGATTAGTGTTAGCATTAACCCTAATCAGAATTAACCCTAGTTGCGGGTTTAATCACAGGCTTAGGGTTAGGGTTAGGGTTAGGGTCTGGCTTAGCGTTAGACTTAAGTTTAGGGTTAGGTTAACCCTAACCGGAGTTAACTAGGGTTAGGGTTAGGGTTAGAGTTAGGGTTAGGGTTAGGGTTAGGGTTAGGGTTAACCTTCACCAGAGTTAAACCTGGGGGCGGAGTTAACCCCAGGGTTAGGGTTAGGATTAGTGTTAGCATTAACCCTAATCAGAATTAACCCTAGTTGCGGGTTTAATCACAGGCTTAGGGTTAGGGTTAGGGTTAGGGTCTGGCTTAGCGTTAGACTTAAGTTTAGGGTTAGGTTAACCCTAACCGGAGTTAACTAGGGTTAGGGTTAGGGTTAGGGTTAAGGTTAGGGTTACCTCTAACCGGAGTTAACCCTAGGGGTTAACTGCTCAAGGTTCCTCCCCAAAAACCCCAAGTGCTGGAGCTCACCCACGTCTGCCCCGGGAGCAGGGTCAGGCCCCACAGCTCTGCTCCTGCCAGCGCTGCCGAGCCCTGCACTCCCTTGATAGTGCCATCAGAGCGCCCCACACACCGCAGCACGGGCTGGGCCATTGCTCTGGCTCCGGCAGAGGCACAAGTGCCTTTGGAAGCTGCCAGCGAACAACAAGAGCTGAGAGGCGGCTGCAGAAGGGCTCTGCTGTGGGGCTGAAAGCCAAGGGTGGTGCAGGGCAAAGGAGAGACGGCAGAGCCTCAGCCCTTGGGCTTCCTTCAGAGGAGGTGGCGCTGCTGCCCTTGATCCTGGCTGCTCTCCAGGCCTGACCTGCCCTCAGCGGTCTCCAGTGGCCTCTGGCAAGGCCAGCAGCAGAGACAGGATGTTCTGCACAAATGTCTGCACCTGCTCCTGGGCCTGGGCAGTGCTGAGAGCTCTTCTGCAGCCAAATGCAAATCGTACTTTACAGTCAGACAGCGTGGTGTGGGGTGGAAGGGACCTTAAATCCCCATAGGGATTCAGAGCATCCCACAAGCAGAGCATCCCACAGGGATTCACAGCATCCCACAGGCAGAGCATCGCATAAGGAATCAGAGCATCCCACAAGGATTCAGAGCATCCCACAAGCAGAGCATGCCAGAGGGCTCCAGAGCATCCCACAGGGCTCCAGAGCATCCCACAGGGCTCCAGAGCATCCCACCAAGCAGAGCACCCCGCAGAGATTCACAGCATCACACAACCACAGCATAATACAGAGCTCCAGAGCATCCCATAGGGATTCAGAGCACCCCAAGCGCATCAGAACCCCCCCATCTCCCCATGGAAGCCCCCATCGACACCCCTGACCCACCCCCCTCCCCATGGAGCTCCCCCCATGGAACCTGCCTCTCTATGACATCAGCCCCAGCTCCAAGGGACCTGCATCCAGCACCCGTATCCCCGGGGCAGTTGCGCTTTGGGTGCAGTGGTGCTTGCAGCTCCTTGCTTGCAGCTCCTTGGTGTCACCTCCTTGGTGTCACTCTTAGCGGTGGTGGCAGCGATGGCTTTGCTCCGTGTCATCATCCTGCTGGCTTCGGCCTGGCTGGTGCAAGGCTCCTGGGACAGCTGTGGGTGAGTGGCTCCAGGCTCCAGGGTTCCTGGTATTCCATAGGGAGATGCTGCTGCTCCCAGCCACGGTCACACCAATGGGGAGGTGGGATTTGAGGAGCCCCACTTGCTTGCCATCACCCCATGCGCTGGCACAGCACAGCTATGGGGCACCCCATAGGGTCCTGTGTCCTGCAGCACCCTAGGAGGCAGGATGATGCTCATCTCTGGGACACTGCGGAGGGTCCCTTTTCCCTGCAGCACCCAATGGGGCGGGACAATGCTCGCCCTTCATCCCTAAGCATCAAGTGTTGGGCTTCTGCTTCAAGAGGGACCTGCGGTACCCGTCCCATGGCTGATTCTTACGGGATGTCGCGCATCGTCGGAGGCACGGATGCGCACCAGGGCGCCTGGCCGCGGGTGCTCAGCATCCAGTTCCCCACAGCCACCGCATTCTCGCACATCTGCGGGGGGTCCCTCATCCCGTATGAAGACAGGCTGAGGAAGTTGGGGCTTTTCAGCCTGGAGAAGAGAAGGCTGCGTGGAGACCTCATAGCAGCCTTCCAGTACCTGAAGGGGGCCTACAGGGATGCTGGGGAGGGACTCTTTGTCAGGGACTGTAGTGACAGGACAAGGGGTAATGGGTTAAAACTTAAACAGGGGAAGTTTAAATTGGATATAAGGAGGAAATTCTTTCCTGTTAGGGTGGGGAGACGCTGGAATCGGTTGCCCAGGGAGGTTCCGAGTGCTCCATCCCTGGCGGTGTTCAAGGCCAGGTTGGATGAAGCCTTGTGTGGGATGGTTTAGTGAGAGGTGTCCCTGTCCGTGGCAGGGGGGTTGGAACTAGATGATCTTAAGGTCCTTTCCAACCCTAACTATTCTATGATTCTGTGATTCTATGATCACCCCTCAATGGGTCCTCACAGCCACTCACTGCTTCGTCGGGCAAAAGTAAGGGGGAGAAGGGATTGCAGCCATAGGGAATAGGCCAGGAGCAGCTCCCAGCCCGTCCCCTTCCCCATCCTGGATGCACTGGGAAGAGCGCTCAGGAGAAGGCTGCTTCCAGCTTGACAGCCCTTGAGCCTAAGGCACACTGCTTTCCTTTGGGAAGCAGCCGGAATGTGGCTCCTTCCCATCCCTCTTCTCCATAGAATGGATTAGAATAGATTAAAATGGAATGGAATGCAATGCAATGGTTATGGATCATGGAGTGGGGTGGGTTGGGAAGGAGCTTGAGATCATCCACTTCCAACCCCTTGCCATGGGCAGGGATGCCTTCCATAGAGCAGCTTGCTCCAAGCTGGCCTGCAGCACTGCCAGGGATGGAGCATCCAAACCTTCTCCATCCATGCCATCCCAGTGCCCCAGCACCCTCTTAGGGAATCCCTTCCTTATCTCCAGCCTGCAATTCCCTCTCGGAACCCATCAGCCCTTGTCCTATGGCTCCAATCCCTGCTCTTCCACTCCCTCCCAGCTTCACCACGGATTGCTTCATGATGGTCAGAATCATGGACGTGGCTTGGGCCAATGCCGAGACCCACAAGTGTTGGATACGGCAGGTCGTGGTCCAGGAATATTATACGGCTTAGGATCACGGTTAGGGTTAGGTTTAGAATTACGGTTAGCTTTAGGGTTAGGGTCAGGGTCACGGTTAGGTACAGGGTTAGGTTTAGGGTTAGGTCTTAGGTTTAGGGATAGGGTTAGGTTTAGGGTTACGTGTTAGGGTTAGGGATAGGGTTAGGGTTAGGGTTAGGGTTAGGGTTAACTGTAACCGGAGTTAACCCTAGGGGTGGAGTTAAGACCAGGTTGAGTCTTAGGGTTAGGGTTAGAGTTGCAGTTAGGATCAGGTTTAGGGTTAGGATTAGGGTTAGGGTTTAGGGTTAGGGTTAGGGTTAACCTTCACCAGAGTTAAGCCTGGGGGCGGAGTTAACCCCAGGGTTAGGGTTAGGATTAGTGTTAGCATTAACCCTAATCAGAATTAACCCTAGTTGCGGGTTTAATCACAGGCTTAGGGTTAGGGTTAGGGTTAGGGTCTGGCTTAGCGTTAGACTTAAGTTTAGGGTTAGGTTAACCCTAACCGGAGTTAACTAGGGTTAGGGTTAGGGTTAGGGTTAAGGTTAGGGTTACCTCTAACCGGAGTTAACCCTAGGGGTTAACTGCTCAAGGTTCCTCCCCAAAAACCCCAAGTGCTGGAGCTCACCCACGTCTGCCCCGGGAGCAGGGTCAGGCCCCACAGCTCTGCTCCTGCCAGCGCTGCCGAGCCCTGCACTCCCTTGATGGTGCCATCAGAGCGCCCCACACACCGCAGCACGGGCTGGGCCATTGCTCTGGCTCCGGCAGAGGCACAAGTGCCTTTGGAAGCTGCCAGCGAACAACAAGAGCTGAGAGGCGGCTGCAGAAGGGCTCTGCTGTCGGGCTGAAAGCCAAGGGTGGTGCAGGGCAAAGGAGAGACGGCAGAGCCTCAGCCCTTGGGCTTCCTTCAGAGGAGGTGGCGCTGCTGCCCTTGATCCTGGCTGCTCTCCAGGCCTGACCTGCCCTCAGCGGTCTCCAGTGGCCTCTGGCAAGGCCAGCAGCAGAGACAGGATGTTCTGCACAAATGTCTGCACCTGCTCCTGGGCCTGGGCAGTGCTGAGAGCTCTTCTGCAGCCAAATGCAAATCGTACTTTACAGTCAGACAGCGTGGTGTGGGGTGGAAGGGACCTTAAATCCCCATAGGGATTCAGAGCATCCCACAAGCAGAGCATCCCACAGGGATTCACAGCATCCCACAGGCAGAGCATCGCATAAGGAATCAGAGCATCCCACAAGGATTCAGAGCATCCCACAAGCAGAGCATGCCAGAGGGCTCCAGAGCATCCCACAGGGCTCCAGAGCATCCCACAGGGCTCCAGAGCATCCCACCAAGCAGAGCACCCCGCAGAGATTCACAGCATCACACAACCACAGCATAATACAGAGCTCCAGAGCATCCCATAGGGATTCAGAGCACCCCAAGCGCATCAGAACCCCCCCATCTCCCCATGGAAGCCCCCATCGACACCCCTGACCCACCCCCCTCCCCATGGAGCTCCCCCCATGGAACCTGCCTCTCTATGACATCAGCCCCAGCTCCAAGGGACCTGCATCCAGCACCCGTATCCCCGGGGCAGTTGCGCTTTGGGTGCAGTGGTGCTTGCAGCTCCTTGCTTGCAGCTCCTTGGTGTCACCTCCTTGGTGTCACTCTTAGCGGTGGTGGCAGCGATGGCTTTGCTCCGTGTCATCATCCTGCTGGCTTCGGCCTGGCTGGTGCAAGGCTCCTGGGACAGCTGTGGGTGAGTGGCTCCAGGCTCCAGGGTTCCTGGTATTCCATAGGGAGATGCTGCTGCTCCCAGCCACGGTCACACCAATGGGGAGGTGGGATTTGAGGAGCCCCACTTGCTTGCCATCACCCCATGCGCTGGCACAGCACAGCTATGGGGCACCCCATAGGGTCCTGTGTCCTGCAGCACCCTAGGAGGCAGGATGATGCTCATCTCTGGGACACTGCGGAGGGTCCCTTTTCCCTGCAGCACCCAATGGGGCGGGACAATGCTCGCCCTTCATCCCTAAGCATCAAGTGTTGGGCTTCTGCTTCAAGAGGGACCTGCGGTACCCGTCCCATGGCTGATTCTTACGGGATGTCGCGCATCGTCGGAGGCACGGATGCGCACCAGGGCGCCTGGCCGCGGGTGCTCAGCATCCAGTTCCCCACAGCCACCGCATTCTCGCACATCTGCGGGGGGTCCCTCATCCCGTATGAAGACAGGCTGAGGAAGTTGGGGCTTTTCAGCCTGGAGAAGAGAAGGCTGCGTGGAGACCTCATAGCAGCCTTCCAGTACCTGAAGGGGGCCTACAGGGATGCTGGGGAGGGACTCTTTGTCAGGGACTGTAGTGACAGGACAAGGGGTAATGGGTTAAAACTTAAACAGGGGAAGTTTAAATTGGATATAAGGAGGAAATTCTTTCCTGTTAGGGTGGGGAGACGCTGGAATCGGTTGCCCAGGGAGGTTCCGAGTGCTCCATCCCTGGCGGTGTTCAAGGCCAGGTTGGATGAAGCCTTGTGTGGGATGGTTTAGTGAGAGGTGTCCCTGTCCGTGGCAGGGGGGTTGGAACTAGATGATCTTAAGGTCCTTTCCAACCCTAACTATTCTATGATTCTGTGATTCTATGATCACCCCTCAATGGGTCCTCACAGCCACTCACTGCTTCGTCGGGCAAAAGTAAGGGGGAGAAGGGATTGCAGCCATAGGGAATAGGCCAGGAGCAGCTCCCAGCCCGTCCCCTTCCCCATCCTGGATGCACTGGGAAGAGCGCTCAGGAGAAGGCTGCTTCCAGCTTGACAGCCCTTGAGCCTAAGGCACACTGCTTTCCTTTGGGAAGCAGCCGGAATGTGGCTCCTTCCCATCCCTCTTCTCCATAGAATGGATTAGAATAGATTAAAATGGAATGGAATGCAATGCAATGGTTATGGATCATGGAGTGGGGTGGGTTGGGAAGGAGCTTGAGATCATCCACTTCCAACCCCTTGCCATGGGCAGGGATGCCTTCCATAGAGCAGCTTGCTCCAAGCTGGCCTGCAGCACTGCCAGGGATGGAGCATCCAAACCTTCTCCATCCATGCCATCCCAGTGCCCCAGCACCCTCTTAGGGAATCCCTTCCTTATCTCCAGCCTGCAATTCCCTCTCGGAACCCATCAGCCCTTGTCCTATGGCTCCAATCCCTGCTCTTCCACTCCCTCCCAGCTTCACCACGGATTGCTTCATGATGGTCAGAATCATGGACGTGGCTTGGGCCAATGCCGAGACCCACAAGTGTTGGATACGGCAGGTCGTGGTCCAGGAATATTATACGGCTTAGGATCACGGTTAGGGTTAGGTTTAGAATTACGGTTAGCTTTAGGGTTAGGGTCAGGGTCACGGTTAGGTACAGGGTTAGGTTTAGGGTTAGGTCTTAGGTTTAGGGATAGGGTTAGGTTTAGGGTTACGTGTTAGGGTTAGGGATAGGGTTAGGGTTAGGGTTAGGGTTAGGGTTAACTGTAACCGGAGTTAACCCTAGGGGTGGAGTTAAGACCAGGTTGAGTCTTAGGGTTAGGGTTAGAGTTGCAGTTAGGATCAGGTTTAGGGTTAGGATTAGGGTTAGGGTTTAGGGTTAGGGTTAGGGTTAACCTTCACCAGAGTTAAGCCTGGGGGCGGAGTTAACCCCAGGGTTAGGGTTAGGATTAGTGTTAGCATTAACCCTAATCAGAATTAACCCTAGTTGCGGGTTTAATCACAGGCTTAGGGTTAGGGTTAGGGTTAGGGTCTGGCTTAGCGTTAGACTTAAGTTTAGGGTTAGGTTAACCCTAACCGGAGTTAACTAGGGTTTGGGTTAGGGTTAGAGTTAGGGTTAGGGTTAGGGTTAGGGTTAGGGTTAACCTTCACCAGAGTTAAGCCTGGGGGCGGAGTTAACCCCAGGGTTAGGGTTAGGATTAGTGTTAGCATTAACCCTAATCAGAATTAACCCTAGTTGCGGGTTTAATCACAGGCTTAGGGTTAGGGTTAGGGTTAGGGTCTGGCTTAGCGTTAGACTTAAGTTTAGGGTTAGGTTAACCCTAACCGGAGTTAACTAGGGTTAGGGTTAGGGTTAGGGTTAAGGTTAGGGTTACCTCTAACCGGAGTTAACCCTAGGGGTTAACTGCTCAAGGTTCCTCCCCAAAAACCCCAAGTGCTGGAGCTCACCCACGTCTGCCCCGGGAGCAGGGTCAGGCCCCACAGCTCTGCTCCTGCCAGCGCTGCCGAGCCCTGCACTCCCTTGATGGTGCCATCAGAGCGCCCCACACACCGCAGCACGGGCTGGGCCATTGCTCTGGCTCCGGCAGAGGCACAAGTGCCTTTGGAAGCTGCCAGCGAACAACAAGAGCTGAGAGGCGGCTGCAGAAGGGCTCTGCTGTCGGGCTGAAAGCCAAGGGTGGTGCAGGGCAAAGGAGAGACGGCAGAGCCTCAGCCCTTGGGCTTCCTTCAGAGGAGGTGGCG
This sequence comes from Lathamus discolor, assembly GCF_037157495.1. NCBI lineage: Eukaryota > Metazoa > Chordata > Aves > Psittaciformes > Psittacidae > Lathamus > Lathamus discolor. The sequence continues at coordinate 672,471 of NW_027069387.1, forward strand.
CTGCTGCCCTTGATCCTGGCTGCTCTCCAGGCCTGACCTGCCCTCAGCGGTCTCCAGTGGCCTCTGGCAAGGCCAGCAGCAGAGACAGGATGTTCTGCACAAATGTCTGCACCTGCTCCTGGGCCTGGGCAGTGCTGAGAGCTCTTCTGCAGCCAAATGCAAATCGTACTTTACAGTCAGACAGCGTGGTGTGGGGTGGAAGGGACCTTAAATCCCCATAGGGATTCAGAGCATCCCACAAGCAGAGCATCCCACAGGGATTCACAGCATCCCACAGGCAGAGCATCGCATAAGGAATCAGAGCATCCCACAAGGATTCAGAGCATCCCACAAGCAGAGCATACCAGAGGGCTCCAGAGCATCCCACAGGGCTCCAGAGCATCCCACAGGGCTCCAGAGCATCCCACCAAGCAGAGCACCCCGCAGAGATTCACAGCATCACACAACCACAGCATAATACAGAGCTCCAGAGCATCCCATAGGGATTCAGAGCACCCCAAGCGCATCAGAACCCCCCCATCTCCCCATGGAAGCCCCCATCGACACCCCTGACCCACCCCCCTCCCCATGGAGCTCCCCCCATGGAACCTGCCTCTCTATGACATCAGCCCCAGCTCCAAGGGACCTGCATCCAGCACCCGTATCCCCGGGGCAGTTGCGCTTTGGGTGCAGTGGTGCTTGCAGCTCCTTGCTTGCAGCTCCTTGGTGTCACCTCCTTGGTGTCACTCTTAGCGGTGGTGGCAGCGATGGCTTTGCTCCGTGTCATCATCCTGCTGGCTTCGGCCTGGCTGGTGCAAGGCTCCTGGGACAGCTGTGGGTGAGTGGCTCCAGGCTCCAGGGTTCCTGGTATTCCATAGGGAGATGCTGCTGCTCCCAGCCACGGTCACACCAATGGGGAGGTGGGATTTGAGGAGCCCCACTTGCTTGCCATCACCCCATGCGCTGGCACAGCACAGCTATGGGGCACCCCATAGGGTCCTGTGTCCTGCAGCACCCTAGGAGGCAGGATGATGCTCATCTCTGGGACACTGCGGAGGGTCCCTTTTCCCTGCAGCACCTAATGGGGCGGGACAATGCTCGCCCTTCATCCCTAAGCATCAAGTGTTGGGCTTCTGCTTCAAGAGGGACCTGCGGTACCCGTCCCATGGCTGATTCTTACGGGATGTCGCGCATCGTCGGAGGCACGGATGCGCACCAGGGCGCCTGGCCGCGGGTGCTCAGCATCCAGTTCCCCACAGCCACCGCATTCTCGCACATCTGCGGGGGGTCCCTCATCCCGTATGAAGACAGGCTGAGGAAGTTGGGGCTTTTCAGCCTGGAGAAGAGAAGGCTGCGTGGAGACCTCAGAGCAGCCTTCCAGTACCTGAAGGGGGCCTACAGGGATGCTGGGGAGGGACTCTTTGTCAGGGACTGTAGTGACAGGACAAGGGGTAATGGGTTAAAACTTAAACAGGGGAAGTTTAAATTGGATATAAGGAGGAAATTCTTTCCTGTTAGGGTGGGGAGACGCTGGAATCGGTTGCCCAGGGAGGTTCCGAGTGCTCCATCCCTGGCGGTGTTCAAGGCCAGGTTGGATGAAGCCTTGTGTGGGATGGTTTAGTGAGAGGTGTCCCTGTCCGTGGCAGGGGGGTTGGAACTAGATGATCTTAAGGTCCTTTCCAACCCTAACTATTCTATGATTCTGTGATTCTATGATCACCCCTCAATGGGTCCTCACAGCCACTCACTGCTTCGTCGGGCAAAAGTAAGGGGGAGAAGGGATTGCAGCCATAGGGAATAGGCCAGGAGCAGCTCCCAGCCCGTCCCCTTCCCCATCCTGGATGCACTGGGAAGAGCGCTCAGGAGAAGGCTGCTTCCAGCTTGACAGCCCTTGAGCCTAAGGCACACTGCTTTCCTTTGGGAAGCAGCCGGAATGTGGCTCCTTCCCATCCCTCTTCTCCATAGAATGGATTAGAATAGATTAAAATGGAATGGAATGCAATGCAATGGTTATGGATCATGGAGTGGGGTGGGTTGGGAAGGAGCTTGAGATCATCCACTTCCAACCCCTTGCCATGGGCAGGGATGCCTTCCATAGAGCAGCTTGCTCCAAGCTGGCCTGCAGCACTGCCAGGGATGGAGCATCCAAACCTTCTCCATCCATGCCATCCCAGTGCCCCAGCACCCTCTTAGGGAATCCCTTCCTTATCTCCAGCCTGCAATTCCCTCTCGGAACCCATCAGCCCTTGTCCTATGGCTCCAATCCCTGCTCTTCCACTCCCTCCCAGCTTCACCACGGATTGCTTCATGATGGTCAGAATCATGGACGTGGCTTGGGCCAATGCCGAGACCCACAAGTGTTGGATACGGCAGGTCGTGGTCCAGGAATATTATACGGCTTAGGATCACGGTTAGGGTTAGGTTTAGAATTACGGTTAGCTTTAGGGTTAGGGTCAGGGTCACGGTTAGGTACAGGGTTAGGTTTAGGGTTAGGTCTTAGGTTTAGGGATAGGGTTAGGTTTAGGGTTACGTGTTAGGGTTAGGGATAGGGTTAGGGTTAGGGTTAGGGTTAGGGTTAACTGTAACCGGAGTTAACCCTAGGGGTGGAGTTAAGACCAGGTTGAGTCTTAGGGTTAGGGTTAGAGTTGCAGTTAGGATCAGGTTTAGGGTTAGGATTAGGGTTAGGGTTTAGGGTTAGGGTTAGGGTTAACCTTCACCAGAGTTAAGCCTGGGGGCGGAGTTAACCCCAGGGTTAGGGTTAGGATTAGTGTTAGCATTAACCCTAATCAGAATTAACCCTAGTTGCGGGTTTAATCACAGGCTTAGGGTTAGGGTTAGGGTTAGGGTCTGGCTTAGCGTTAGACTTAAGTTTAGGGTTAGGTTAACCCTAACCGGAGTTAACTAGGGTTAGGGTTAGGGTTAGAGTTAGGGTTAGGGTTAGGGTTAGGGTTAGGGTTAACCTTCACCAGAGTTAAGCCTGGGGGCGGAGTTAACCCCAGGGTTAGGGTTAGGATTAGTGTTAGCATTAACCCTAATCAGAATTAACCCTAGTTGCGGGTTTAATCACAGGCTTAGGGTTAGGGTTAGGGTTAGGGTCTGGCTTAGCGTTAGACTTAAGTTTAGGGTTAGGTTAACCCTAACCGGAGTTAACTAGGGTTAGGGTTAGGGTTAGGGTTAAGGTTAGGGTTACCTCTAACCGGAGTTAACCCTAGGGGTTAACTGCTCAAGGTTCCTCCCCAAAAACCCCAAGTGCTGGAGCTCACCCACGTCTGCCCCGGGAGCAGGGTCAGGCCCCACAGCTCTGCTCCTGCCAGCGCTGCCGAGCCCTGCACTCCCTTGATGGTGCCATCAGAGCGCCCCACACACCGCAGCACGGGCTGGGCCATTGCTCTGGCTCCGGCAGAGGCACAAGTGCCTTTGGAAGCTGCCAGCGAACAACAAGAGCTGAGAGGCGGCTGCAGAAGGGCTCTGCTGTCGGGCTGAAAGCCAAGGGTGGTGCAGGGCAAAGGAGAGACGGCAGAGCCTCAGCCCTTGGGCTTCCTTCAGAGGAGGTGGCGCTGCTGCCCTTGATCCTGGCTGCTCTCCAGGCCTGACCTGCCCTCAGCGGTCTCCAGTGGCCTCTGGCAAGGCCAGCAGCAGAGACAGGATGTTCTGCACAAATGTCTGCACCTGCTCCTGGGCCTGGGCAGTGCTGAGAGCTCTTCTGCAGCCAAATGCAAATCGTACTTTACAGTCAGACAGCGTGGTGTGGGGTGGAAGGGACCTTAAATCCCCATAGGGATTCAGAGCATCCCACAAGCAGAGCATCCCACAGGGATTCACAGCATCCCACAGGCAGAGCATCGCATAAGGAATCAGAGCATCCCACAAGGATTCAGAGCATCCCACAAGCAGAGCATACCAGAGGGCTCCAGAGCATCCCACAGGGCTCCAGAGCATCCCACAGGGCTCCAGAGCATCCCACCAAGCAGAGCACCCCGCAGAGATTCACAGCATCACACAACCACAGCATAATACAGAGCTCCAGAGCATCCCATAGGGATTCAGAGCACCCCAAGCGCATCAGAACCCCCCCATCTCCCCATGGAAGCCCCCATCGACACCCCTGACCCACCCCCCTCCCCATGGAGCTCCCCCCATGGAACCTGCCTCTCTATGACATCAGCCCCAGCTCCAAGGGACCTGCATCCAGCACCCGTATCCCCGGGGCAGTTGCGCTTTGGGTGCAGTGGTGCTTGCAGCTCCTTGCTTGCAGCTCCTTGGTGTCACCTCCTTGGTGTCACTCTTAGCGGTGGTGGCAGCGATGGCTTTGCTCCGTGTCATCATCCTGCTGGCTTCGGCCTGGCTGGTGCAAGGCTCCTGGGACAGCTGTGGGTGAGTGGCTCCAGGCTCCAGGGTTCCTGGTATTCCATAGGGAGATGCTGCTGCTCCCAGCCACGGTCACACCAATGGGGAGGTGGGATTTGAGGAGCCCCACTTGCTTGCCATCACCCCATGCGCTGGCACAGCACAGCTATGGGGCACCCCATAGGGTCCTGTGTCCTGCAGCACCCTAGGAGGCAGGATGATGCTCATCTCTGGGACACTGCGGAGGGTCCCTTTTCCCTGCAGCACCTAATGGGGCGGGACAATGCTCGCCCTTCATCCCTAAGCATCAAGTGTTGGGCTTCTGCTTCAAGAGGGACCTGCGGTACCCGTCCCATGGCTGATTCTTACGGGATGTCGCGCATCGTCGGAGGCACGGATGCGCACCAGGGCGCCTGGCCGCGGGTGCTCAGCATCCAGTTCCCCACAGCCACCGCATTCTCGCACATCTGCGGGGGGTCCCTCATCCCGTATGAAGACAGGCTGAGGAAGTTGGGGCTTTTCAGCCTGGAGAAGAGAAGGCTGCGTGGAGACCTCAGAGCAGCCTTCCAGTACCTGAAGGGGGCCTACAGGGATGCTGGGGAGGGACTCTTTGTCAGGGACTGTAGTGACAGGACAAGGGGTAATGGGTTAAAACTTAAACAGGGGAAGTTTAAATTGGATATAAGGAGGAAATTCTTTCCTGTTAGGGTGGGGAGACGCTGGAATCGGTTGCCCAGGGAGGTTCCGAGTGCTCCATCCCTGGCGGTGTTCAAGGCCAGGTTGGATGAAGCCTTGTGTGGGATGGTTTAGTGAGAGGTGTCCCTGTCCGTGGCAGGGGGGTTGGAACTAGATGATCTTAAGGTCCTTTCCAACCCTAACTATTCTATGATTCTGTGATTCTATGATCACCCCTCAATGGGTCCTCACAGCCACTCACTGCTTCGTCGGGCAAAAGTAAGGGGGAGAAGGGATTGCAGCCATAGGGAATAGGCCAGGAGCAGCTCCCAGCCCGTCCCCTTCCCCATCCTGGATGCACTGGGAAGAGCGCTCAGGAGAAGGCTGCTTCCAGCTTGACAGCCCTTGAGCCTAAGGCACACTGCTTTCCTTTGGGAAGCAGCCGGAATGTGGCTCCTTCCCATCCCTCTTCTCCATAGAATGGATTAGAATAGATTAAAATGGAATGGAATGCAATGCAATGGTTATGGATCATGGAGTGGGGTGGGTTGGGAAGGAGCTTGAGATCATCCACTTCCAACCCCTTGCCATGGGCAGGGATGCCTTCCATAGAGCAGCTTGCTCCAAGCTGGCCTGCAGCACTGCCAGGGATGGAGCATCCAAACCTTCTCCATCCATGCCATCCCAGTGCCCCAGCACCCTCTTAGGGAATCCCTTCCTTATCTCCAGCCTGCAATTCCCTCTCGGAACCCATCAGCCCTTGTCCTATGGCTCCAATCCCTGCTCTTCCACTCCCTCCCAGCTTCACCACGGATTGCTTCATGATGGTCAGAATCATGGACGTGGCTTGGGCCAATGCCGAGACCCACAAGTGTTGGATACGGCAGGTCGTGGTCCAGGAATATTATACGGCTTAGGATCACGGTTAGGGTTAGGTTTAGAATTACGGTTAGCTTTAGGGTTAGGGTCAGGGTCACGGTTAGGTACAGGGTTAGGTTTAGGGTTAGGTCTTAGGTTTAGGGATAGGGTTAGGTTTAGGGTTACGTGTTAGGGTTAGGGATAGGGTTAGGGTTAGGGTTAGGGTTAGGGTTAACTGTAACCGGAGTTAACCCTAGGGGTGGAGTTAAGACCAGGTTGAGTCTTAGGGTTAGGGTTAGAGTTGCAGTTAGGATCAGGTTTAGGGTTAGGATTAGGGTTAGGGTTTAGGGTTAGGGTTAGGGTTAACCTTCACCAGAGTTAAGCCTGGGGGCGGAGTTAACCCCAGGGTTAGGGTTAGGATTAGTGTTAGCATTAACCCTAATCAGAATTAACCCTAGTTGCGGGTTTAATCACAGGCTTAGGGTTAGGGTTAGGGTTAGGGTCTGGCTTAGCGTTAGACTTAAGTTTAGGGTTAGGTTAACCCTAACCGGAGTTAACTAGGGTTAGGGTTAGGGTTAGAGTTAGGGTTAGGGTTAGGGTTAGGGTTAGGGTTAACCTTCACCAGAGTTAAGCCTGGGGGCGGAGTTAACCCCAGGGTTAGGGTTAGGATTAGTGTTAGCATTAACCCTAATCAGAATTAACCCTAGTTGCGGGTTTAATCACAGGCTTAGGGTTAGGGTTAGGGTTAGGGTCTGGCTTAGCGTTAGACTTAAGTTTAGGGTTAGGTTAACCCTAACCGGAGTTAACTAGGGTTAGGGTTAGGGTTAGGGTTAAGGTTAGGGTTACCTCTAACCGGAGTTAACCCTAGGGGTTAACTGCTCAAGGTTCCTCCCCAAAAACCCCAAGTGCTGGAGCTCACCCACGTCTGCCCCGGGAGCAGGGTCAGGCCCCACAGCTCTGCTCCTGCCAGCGCTGCCGAGCCCTGCACTCCCTTGATGGTGCCATCAGAGCGCCCCACACACCGCAGCACGGGCTGGGCCATTGCTCTGGCTCCGGCAGAGGCACAAGTGCCTTTGGAAGCTGCCAGCGAACAACAAGAGCTGAGAGGCGGCTGCAGAAGGGCTCTGCTGTCGGGCTGAAAGCCAAGGGTGGTGCAGGGCAAAGGAGAGACGGCAGAGCCTCAGCCCTTGGGCTTCCTTCAGAGGAGGTGGCGCTGCTGCCCTTGATCCTGGCTGCTCTCCAGGCCTGACCTGCCCTCAGCGGTCTCCAGTGGCCTCTGGCAAGGCCAGCAGCAGAGACAGGATGTTCTGCACAAATGTCTGCACCTGCTCCTGGGCCTGGGCAGTGCTGAGAGCTCTTCTGCAGCCAAATGCAAATCGTACTTTACAGTCAGACAGCGTGGTGTGGGGTGGAAGGGACCTTAAATCCCCATAGGGATTCAGAGCATCCCACAAGCAGAGCATCCCACAGGGATTCACAGCATCCCACAGGCAGAGCATCGCATAAGGAATCAGAGCATCCCACAAGGATTCAGAGCATCCCACAAGCAGAGCATGCCAGAGGGCTCCAGAGCATCCCACAGGGCTCCAGAGCATCCCACAGGGCTCCAGAGCATCCCACCAAGCAGAGCACCCCGCAGAGATTCACAGCATCACACAACCACAGCATAATACAGAGCTCCAGAGCATCCCATAGGGATTCAGAGCACCCCAAGCGCATCAGAACCCCCCCATCTCCCCATGGAAGCCCCCATCGACACCCCTGACCCACCCCCCTCCCCATGGAGCTCCCCCCATGGAACCTGCCTCTCTATGACATCAGCCCCAGCTCCAAGGGACCTGCATCCAGCACCCGTATCCCCGGGGCAGTTGCGCTTTGGGTGCAGTGGTGCTTGCAGCTCCTTGCTTGCAGCTCCTTGGTGTCACCTCCTTGGTGTCACTCTTAGCGGTGGTGGCAGCGATGGCTTTGCTCCGTGTCATCATCCTGCTGGCTTCGGCCTGGCTGGTGCAAGGCTCCTGGGACAGCTGTGGGTGAGTGGCTCCAGGCTCCAGGGTTCCTGGTATTCCATAGGGAGATGCTGCTGCTCCCAGCCACGGTCACACCAATGGGGAGGTGGGATTTGAGGAGCCCCACTTGCTTGCCATCACCCCATGCGCTGGCACAGCACAGCTATGGGGCACCCCATAGGGTCCTGTGTCCTGCAGCACCCTAGGAGGCAGGATGATGCTCATCTCTGGGACACTGCAGAGGGTCCCTTTTCCCTGCAGCACCCAATGGGGCGGGACAATGCTCGCCCTTCATCCCTAAGCATCAAGTGTTGGGCTTCTGCTTCAAGAGGGACCTGCGGTACCCGTCCCATGGCTGATTCTTACGGGATGTCGCGCATCGTCGGAGGCACGGATGCGCACCAGGGCGCCTGGCCGCGGGTGCTCAGCATCCAGTTCCCCACAGCCACCGCATTCTCGCACATCTGCGGGGGGTCCCTCATCCCGTATGAAGACAGGCTGAGGAAGTTGGGGCTTTTCAGCCTGGAGAAGAGAAGGCTGCGTGGAGACCTCAGAGCAGCCTTCCAGTACCTGAAGGGGGCCTACAGGGATGCTGGGGAGGGACTCTTTGTCAGGGACTGTAGTGACAGGACAAGGGGTAATGGGTTAAAACTTAAACAGGGGAAGTTTAAATTGGATATAAGGAGGAAATTCTTTCCTGTTAGGGTGGGGAGACGCTGGAATCGGTTGCCCAGGGAGGTTCCGAGTGCTCCATCCCTGGCGGTGTTCAAGGCCAGGTTGGATGAAGCCTTGTGTGGGATGGTTTAGTGAGAGGTGTCCCTGTCCGTGGCAGGGGGGTTGGAACTAGATGATCTTAAGGTCCTTTCCAACCCTAACTATTCTATGATTCTGTGATTCTATGATCACCCCTCAATGGGTCCTCACAGCCACTCACTGCTTCGTCGGGCAAAAGTAAGGGGGAGAAGGGATTGCAGCCATAGGGAATAGGCCAGGAGCAGCTCCCAGCCCGTCCCCTTCCCCATCCTGGATGCACTGGGAAGAGCGCTCAGGAGAAGGCTGCTTCCAGCTTGACAGCCCTTGAGCCTAAGGCACACTGCTTTCCTTTGGGAAGCAGCCGGAATGTGGCTCCTTCCCATCCCTCTTCTCCATAGAATGGATTAGAATAGATTAAAATGGAATGGAATGCAATGCAATGGTTATGGATCATGGAGTGGGGTGGGTTGGGAAGGAGCTTGAGATCATCCACTTCCAACCCCTTGCCATGGGCAGGGATGCCTTCCATAGAGCAGCTTGCTCCAAGCTGGCCTGCAGCACTGCCAGGGATGGAGCATCCAAACCTTCTCCATCCATGCCATCCCAGTGCCCCAGCACCCTCTTAGGGAATCCCTTCCTTATCTCCAGCCTGCAATTCCCTCTCGGAACCCATCAGCCCTTGTCCTATGGCTCCAATCCCTGCTCTTCCACTCCCTCCCAGCTTCACCACGGATTGCTTCATGATGGTCAGAATCATGGACGTGGCTTGGGCCAATGCCGAGACCCACAAGTGTTGGATACGGCAGGTCGTGGTCCAGGAATATTATACGGCTTAGGATCACGGTTAGGGTTAGGTTTAGAATTACGGTTAGCTTTAGGGTTAGGGTCAGGGTCACGGTTAGGTACAGGGTTAGGTTTAGGGTTAGGTCTTAGGTTTAGGGATAGGGTTAGGTTTAGGGTTACGTGTTAGGGTTAGGGATAGGGTTAGGGTTAGGGTTAGGGTTAGGGTTAACTGTAACCGGAGTTAACCCTAGGGGTGGAGTTAAGACCAGGTTGAGTCTTAGGGTTAGGGTTAGAGTTGCAGTTAGGATCAGGTTTAGGGTTAGGATTAGGGTTAGGGTTTAGGGTTAGGGTTAGGGTTAACCTTCACCAGAGTTAAGCCTGGGGGCGGAGTTAACCCCAGGGTTAGGGTTAGGATTAGTGTTAGCATTAACCCTAATCAGAATTAACCCTAGTTGCGGGTTTAATCACAGGCTTAGGGTTAGGGTTAGGGTTAGGGTCTGGCTTAGCGTTAGACTTAAGTTTAGGGTTAGGTTAACCCTAACCGGAGTTAACTAGGGTTTGGGTTAGGGTTAGAGTTAGGGTTAGGGTTAGGGTTAGGGTTAGGGTTAACCTTCACCAGAGTTAAGCCTGGGGGCGGAGTTAACCCCAGGGTTAGGGTTAGGATTAGTGTTAGCATTAACCCTAATCAGAATTAACCCTAGTTGCGGGTTTAATCACAGGCTTAGGGTTAGGGTTAGGGTTAGGGTCTGGCTTAGCGTTAGACTTAAGTTTAGGGTTAGGTTAACCCTAACCGGAGTTAACTAGGGTTAGGGTTAGGGTTAGGGTTAAGGTTAGGGTTACCTCTAACCGGAGTTAACCCTAGGGGTTAACTGCTCAAGGTTCCTCCCCAAAAACCCCAAGTGCTGGAGCTCACCCACGTCTGCCCCGGGAGCAGGGTCAGGCCCCACAGCTCTGCTCCTGCCAGCGCTGCCGAGCCCTGCACTCCCTTGATGGTGCCATCAGAGCGCCCCACACACCGCAGCACGGGCTGGGCCATTGCTCTGGCTCCGGCAGAGGCACAAGTGCCTTTGGAAGCTGCCAGCGAACAACAAGAGCTGAGAGGCGGCTGCAGAAGGGCTCTGCTGTCGGGCTGAAAGCCAAGGGTGGTGCAGGGCAAAGGAGAGACGGCAGAGCCTCAGCCCTTGGGCTTCCTTCAGAGGAGGTGGCGCTGCTGCCCTTGATCCTGGCTGCTCTCCAGGCCTGACCTGCCCTCAGCGGTCTCCAGTGGCCTCTGGCAAGGCCAGCAGCAGAGACAGGATGTTCTGCACAAATGTCTGCACCTGCTCCTGGGCCTGGGCAGTGCTGAGAGCTCTTCTGCAGCCAAATGCAAATCGTACTTTACAGTCAGACAGCGTGGTGTGGGGTGGAAGGGACCTTAAATCCCCATAGGGATTCAGAGCATCCCACAAGCAGAGCATCCCACAGGGATTCACAGCATCCCACAGGCAGAGCATCGCATAAGGAATCAGAGCATCCCACAAGGATTCAGAGCATCCCACAAGCAGAGCATACCAGAGGGCTCCAGAGCATCCCACAGGGCTCCAGAGCATCCCACAGGGCTCCAGAGCATCCCACCAAGCAGAGCACCCCGCAGAGATTCACAGCATCACACAACCACAGCATAATACAGAGCTCCAGAGCATCCCATAGGGATTCAGAGCACCCCAAGCGCATCAGAACCCCCCCATCTCCCCATGGAAGCCCCCATCGACACCCCTGACCCACCCCCCTCCCCATGGAGCTCCCCCCATGGAACCTGCCTCTCTATGACATCAGCCCCAGCTCCAAGGGACCTGCATCCAGCACCCGTATCCCCGGGGCAGTTGCGCTTTGGGTGCAGTGGTGCTTGCAGCTCCTTGCTTGCAGCTCCTTGGTGTCACCTCCTTGGTGTCACTCTTAGCGGTGGTGGCAGCGATGGCTTTGCTCCGTGTCATCATCCTGCTGGCTTCGGCCTGGCTGGTGCAAGGCTCCTGGGACAGCTGTGGGTGAGTGGCTCCAGGCTCCAGGGTTCCTGGTATTCCATAGGGAGATGCTGCTGCTCCCAGCCACGGTCACACCAATGGGGAGGTGGGATTTGAGGAGCCCCACTTGCTTGCCATCACCCCATGCGCTGGCACAGCACAGCTATGGGGCACCCCATAGGGTCCTGTGTCCTGCAGCACCCTAGGAGGCAGGATGATGCTCATCTCTGGGACACTGCGGAGGGTCCCTTTTCCCTGCAGCACCTAATGGGGCGGGACAATGCTCGCCCTTCATCCCTAAGCATCAAGTGTTGGGCTTCTGCTTCAAGAGGGACCTGCGGTACCCGTCCCATGGCTGATTCTTACGGGATGTCGCGCATCGTCGGAGGCACGGATGCGCACCAGGGCGCCTGGCCGCGGGTGCTCAGCATCCAGTTCCCCACAGCCACCGCATTCTCGCACATCTGCGGGGGGTCCCTCATCCCGTATGAAGACAGGCTGAGGAAGTTGGGGCTTTTCAGCCTGGAGAAGAGAAGGCTGCGTGGAGACCTCAGAGCAGCCTTCCAGTACCTGAAGGGGGCCTACAGGGATGCTGGGGAGGGACTCTTTGTCAGGGACTGTAGTGACAGGACAAGGGGTAATGGGTTAAAACTTAAACAGGGGAAGTTTAAATTGGATATAAGGAGGAAATTCTTTCCTGTTAGGGTGGGGAGACGCTGGAATCGGTTGCCCAGGGAGGTTCCGAGTGCTCCATCCCTGGCGGTGTTCAAGGCCAGGTTGGATGAAGCCTTGTGTGGGATGGTTTAGTGAGAGGTGTCCCTGTCCGTGGCAGGGGGGTTGGAACTAGATGATCTTAAGGTCCTTTCCAACCCTAACTATTCTATGATTCTGTGATTCTATGATCACCCCTCAATGGGTCCTCACAGCCACTCACTGCTTCGTCGGGCAAAAGTAAGGGGGAGAAGGGATTGCAGCCATAGGGAATAGGCCAGGAGCAGCTCCCAGCCCGTCCCCTTCCCCATCCTGGATGCACTGGGAAGAGCGCTCAGGAGAAGGCTGCTTCCAGCTTGACAGCCCTTGAGCCTAAGGCACACTGCTTTCCTTTGGGAAGCAGCCGGAATGTGGCTCCTTCCCATCCCTCTTCTCCATAGAATGGATTAGAATAGATTAAAATGGAATGGAATGCAATGCAATGGTTATGGATCATGGAGTGGGGTGGGTTGGGAAGGAGCTTGAGATCATCCACTTCCAACCCCTTGCCATGGGCAGGGATGCCTTCCATAGAGCAGCTTGCTCCAAGCTGGCCTGCAGCACTGCCAGGGATGGAGCATCCAAACCTTCTCCATCCATGCCATCCCAGTGCCCCAGCACCCTCTTAGGGAATCCCTTCCTTATCTCCAGCCTGCAATTCCCTCTCGGAACCCATCAGCCCTTGTCCTATGGCTCCAATCCCTGCTCTTCCACTCCCTCCCAGCTTCACCACGGATTGCTTCATGATGGTCAGAATCATGGACGTGGCTTGGGCCAATGCCGAGACCCACAAGTGTTGGATACGGCAGGTCGTGGTCCAGGAATATTATACGGCTTAGGATCACGGTTAGGGTTAGGTTTAGAATTACGGTTAGCTTTAGGGTTAGGGTCAGGGTCACGGTTAGGTACAGGGTTAGGTTTAGGGTTAGGTCTTAGGTTTAGGGATAGGGTTAGGTTTAGGGTTACGTGTTAGGGTTAGGGATAGGGTTAGGGTTAGGGTTAGGGTTAGGGTTAACTGTAACCGGAGTTAACCCTAGGGGTGGAGTTAAGACCAGGTTGAGTCTTAGGGTTAGGGTTAGAGTTGCAGTTAGGATCAGGTTTAGGGTTAGGATTAGGGTTAGGGTTTAGGGTTAGGGTTAGGGTTAACCTTCACCAGAGTTAAGCCTGGGGGCGGAGTTAACCCCAGGGTTAGGGTTAGGATTAGTGTTAGCATTAACCCTAATCAGAATTAACCCTAGTTGCGGGTTTAATCACAGGCTTAGGGTTAGGGTTAGGGTTAGGGTCTGGCTTAGCGTTAGACTTAAGTTTAGGGTTAGGTTAACCCTAACCGGAGTTAACTAGGGTTAGGGTTAGGGTTAGAGTTAGGGTTAGGGTTAGGGTTAGGGTTAGGGTTAACCTTCACCAGAGTTAAGCCTGGGGGCGGAGTTAACCCCAGGGTTAGGGTTAGGATTAGTGTTAGCATTAACCCTAATCAGAATTAACCCTAGTTGCGGGTTTAATCACAGGCTTAGGGTTAGGGTTAGGGTTAGGGTCTGGCTTAGCGTTAGACTTAAGTTTAGGGTTAGGTTAACCCTAACCGGAGTTAACTAGGGTTAGGGTTAGGGTTAGGGTTAAGGTTAGGGTTACCTCTAACCGGAGTTAACCCTAGGGGTTAACTGCTCAAGGTTCCTCCCCAAAAACCCCAAGTGCTGGAGCTCACCCACGTCTGCCCCGGGAGCAGGGTCAGGCCCCACAGCTCTGCTCCTGCCAGCGCTGCCGAGCCCTGCACTCCCTTGATGGTGCCATCAGAGCGCCCCACACACCGCAGCACGGGCTGGGCCATTGCTCTGGCTCCGGCAGAGGCACAAGTGCCTTTGGAAGCTGCCAGCGAACAACAAGAGCTGAGAGGCGGCTGCAGAAGGGCTCTGCTGTCGGGCTGAAAGCCAAGGGTGGTGCAGGGCAAAGGAGAGACGGCAGAGCCTCAGCCCTTGGGCTTCCTTCAGAGGAGGTGGCGCTGCTGCCCTTGATCCTGGCTGCTCTCCAGGCCTGACCTGCCCTCAGCGGTCTCCAGTGGCCTCTGGCAAGGCCAGCAGCAGAGACAGGATGTTCTGCACAAATGTCTGCACCTGCTCCTGGGCCTGGGCAGTGCTGAGAGCTCTTCTGCAGCCAAATGCAAATCGTACTTTACAGTCAGACAGCGTGGTGTGGGGTGGAAGGGACCTTAAATCCCCATAGGGATTCAGAGCATCCCACAAGCAGAGCATCCCACAGGGATTCACAGCATCCCACAGGCAGAGCATCGCATAAGGAATCAGAGCATCCCACAAGGATTCAGAGCATCCCACAAGCAGAGCATGCCAGAGGGCTCCAGAGCATCCCACAGGGCTCCAGAGCATCCCACAGGGCTCCAGAGCATCCCACCAAGCAGAGCACCCCGCAGAGATTCACAGCATCACACAACCACAGCATAATACAGAGCTCCAGAGCATCCCATAGGGATTCAGAGCACCCCAAGCGCATCAGAACCCCCCCATCTCCCCATGGAAGCCCCCATCGACACCCCTGACCCACCCCCCTCCCCATGGAGCTCCCCCCATGGAACCTGCCTCTCTATGACATCAGCCCCAGCTCCAAGGGACCTGCATCCAGCACCCGTATCCCCGGGGCAGTTGCGCTTTGGGTGCAGTGGTGCTTGCAGCTCCTTGCTTGCAGCTCCTTGGTGTCACCTCCTTGGTGTCACTCTTAGCGGTGGTGGCAGCGATGGCTTTGCTCCGTGTCATCATCCTGCTGGCTTCGGCCTGGCTGGTGCAAGGCTCCTGGGACAGCTGTGGGTGAGTGGCTCCAGGCTCCAGGGTTCCTGGTATTCCATAGGGAGATGCTGCTGCTCCCAGCCACGGTCACACCAATGGGGAGGTGGGATTTGAGGAGCCCCACTTGCTTGCCATCACCCCATGCGCTGGCACAGCACAGCTATGGGGCACCCCATAGGGTCCTGTGTCCTGCAGCACCCTAGGAGGCAGGATGATGCTCATCTCTGGGACACTGCAGAGGGTCCCTTTTCCCTGCAGCACCCAATGGGGCGGGACAATGCTCGCCCTTCATCCCTAAGCATCAAGTGTTGGGCTTCTGCTTCAAGAGGGACCTGCGGTACCCGTCCCATGGCTGATTCTTACGGGATGTCGCGCATCGTCGGAGGCACGGATGCGCACCAGGGCGCCTGGCCACGGGTGCTCAGCATCCAGTTCCCCACAGCCACCGCATTCTCGCACATCTGCGGGGGGTCCCTCATCCCGTATGAAGACAGGCTGAGGAAGTTGGGGCTTTTCAGCCTGGAGAAGAGAAGGCTGCGTGGAGACCTCATAGCAGCCTTCCAGTACCTGAAGGGGGCCTACAGGGATGCTGGGGAGGGACTCTTTGTCAGGGACTGTAGTGACAGGACAAGGGGTAATGGGTTAAAACTTAAACAGGGGAAGTTTAAATTGGGTATAAGGAGGAAATTCTTTCCTGTTAGGGTGGGGAGACGCTGGAATCGGTTGCCCAGGGAGGTTCCGAGTGCTCCATCCCTGGCGGTGTTCAAGGCCAGGTTGGATGAAGCCTTGTGTGGGATGGTTTAGTGAGAGGTGTCCCTGTCCGTGGCAGGGGGGTTGGAACTAGATGATCTTAAGGTCCTTTCCAACCCTAACTATTCTATGATTCTGTGATTCTATGATCACCCCTCAATGGGTCCTCACAGCCACTCACTGCTTCGTCGGGCAAAAGTAAGGGGGAGAAGGGATTGCAGCCATAGGGAATAGGCCAGGAGCAGCTCCCAGCCCGTCCCCTTCCCCATCCTGGATGCACTGGGAAGAGCGCTCAGGAGAAGGCTGCTTCCAGCTTGACAGCCCTTGAGCCTAAGGCACACTGCTTTCCTTTGGGAAGCAGCCGGAATGTGGCTCCTTCCCATCCCTCTTCTCCATAGAATGGATTAGAATAGATTAAAATGGAATGGAATGCAATGCAATGGTTATGGATCATGGAGTGGGGTGGGTTGGGAAGGAGCTTGAGATCATCCACTTCCAACCCCTTGCCATGGGCAGGGATGCCTTCCATAGAGCAGCTTGCTCCAAGCTGGCCTGCAGCACTGCCAGGGATGGAGCATCCAAACCTTCTCCATCCATGCCATCCCAGTGCCCCAGCACCCTCTTAGGGAATCCCTTCCTTATCTCCAGCCTGCAATTCCCTCTCGGAACCCATCAGCCCTTGTCCTATGGCTCCAATCCCTGCTCTTCCACTCCCTCCCAGCTTCACCACGGATTGCTTCATGATGGTCAGAATCATGGACGTGGCTTGGGCCAATGCCGAGACCCACAAGTGTTGGATACGGCAGGTCGTGGTCCAGGAATATTATACGGCTTAGGATCACGGTTAGGGTTAGGTTTAGAATTACGGTTAGCTTTAGGGTTAGGGTCAGGGTCACGGTTAGGTACAGGGTTAGGTTTAGGGTTAGGTCTTAGGTTTAGGGATAGGGTTAGGTTTAGGGTTACGTGTTAGGGTTAGGGATAGGGTTAGGGTTAGGGTTAGGGTTAGGGTTAACTGTAACCGGAGTTAACCCTAGGGGTGGAGTTAAGACCAGGTTGAGTCTTAGGGTTAGGGTTAGAGTTGCAGTTAGGATCAGGTTTAGGGTTAGGATTAGGGTTAGGGTTTAGGGTTAGGGTTAGGGTTAACCTTCACCAGAGTTAAGCCTGGGGGCGGAGTTAACCCCAGGGTTAGGGTTAGGATTAGTGTTAGCATTAACCCTAATCAGAATTAACCCTAGTTGCGGGTTTAATCACAGGCTTAGGGTTAGGGTTAGGGTTAGGGTCTGGCTTAGCGTTAGACTTAAGTTTAGGGTTAGGTTAACCCTAACCGGAGTTAACTAGGGTTAGGGTTAGGGTTAGAGTTAGGGTTAGGGTTAGGGTTAGGGTTAGGGTTAACCTTCACCAGAGTTAAGCCTGGGGGCGGAGTTAACCCCAGGGTTAGGGTTAGGATTAGTGTTAGCATTAACCCTAATCAGAATTAACCCTAGTTGCGGGTTTAATCACAGGCTTAGGGTTAGGGTTAGGGTTAGGGTCTGGCTTAGCGTTAGACTTAAGTTTAGGGTTAGGTTAACCCTAACCGGAGTTAACTAGGGTTAGGGTTAGGGTTAGGGTTAAGGTTAGGGTTACCTCTAACCGGAGTTAACCCTAGGGGTTAACTGCTCAATGTTCCTCCCCAAAAACCCCAAGTGCTGGAGCTCACCCACGTCTGCCCCGGGAGCAGGGTCAGGCCCCACAGCTCTGCTCCTGCCAGCGCTGCCGAGCCCTGCACTCCCTTGATGGTGCCATCAGAGCGCCCCACACACCGCAGCACGGGCTGGGCCATTGCTCTGGCTCCGGCAGAGGCACAAGTGCCTTTGGAAGCTGCCAGCGAACAACAAGAGCTGAGAGGCGGCTGCAGAAGGGCTCTGCTGTCGGGCTGAAAGCCAAGGGTGGTGCAGGGCAAAGGAGAGACGGCAGAGCCTCAGCCCTTGGGCTTCCTTCAGAGGAGGTGGCGCTGCTGCCCTTGATCCTGGCTGCTCTCCAGGCCTGACCTGCCCTCAGCGGTCTCCAGTGGCCTCTGGCAAGGCCAGCAGCAGAGACAGGATGTTCTGCACAAATGTCTGCACCTGCTCCTGGGCCTGGGCAGTGCTGAGAGCTCTTCTGCAGCCAAATGCAAATCGTACTTTACAGTCAGACAGCGTGGTGTGGGGTGGAAGGGACCTTAAATCCCCATAGGGATTCAGAGCATCCCACAAGCAGAGCATCCCACAGGGATTCACAGCATCCCACAGGCAGAGCATCGCATAAGGAATCAGAGCATCCCACAAGGATTCAGAGCATCCCACAAGCAGAGCATGCCAGAGGGCTCCAGAGCATCCCACAGGGCTCCAGAGCATCCCACAGGGCTCCAGAGCATCCCACCAAGCAGAGCACCCCGCAGAGATTCACAGCATCACACAACCACAGCATAATACAGAGCTCCAGAGCATCCCATAGGGATTCAGAGCACCCCAAGCGCATCAGAACCCCCCCATCTCCCCATGGAAGCCCCCATCGACACCCCTGACCCACCCCCCTCCCCATGGAGCTCCCCCCATGGAACCTGCCTCTCTATGACATCAGCCCCAGCTCCAAGGGACCTGCATCCAGCACCCGTATCCCCGGGGCAGTTGCGCTTTGGGTGCAGTGGTGCTTGCAGCTCCTTGCTTGCAGCTCCTTGGTGTCACCTCCTTGGTGTCACTCTTAGCGGTGGTGGCAGCGATGGCTTTGCTCCGTGTCATCATCCTGCTGGCTTCGGCCTGGCTGGTGCAAGGCTCCTGGGACAGCTGTGGGTGAGTGGCTCCAGGCTCCAGGGTTCCTGGTATTCCATAGGGAGATGCTGCTGCTCCCAGCCACGGTCACACCAATGGGGAGGTGGGATTTGAGGAGCCCCACTTGCTTGCCATCACCCCATGCGCTGGCACAGCACAGCTATGGGGCACCCCATAGGGTCCTGTGTCCTGCAGCACCCTAGGAGGCAGGATGATGCTCATCTCTGGGACACTGCAGAGGGTCCCTTTTCCCTGCAGCACCCAATGGGGCGGGACAATGCTCGCCCTTCATCCCTAAGCATCAAGTGTTGGGCTTCTGCTTCAAGAGGGACCTGCGGTACCCGTCCCATGGCTGATTCTTACGGGATGTCGCGCATCGTCGGAGGCACGGATGCGCACCAGGGCGCCTGGCCACGGGTGCTCAGCATCCAGTTCCCCACAGCCACCGCATTCTCGCACATCTGCGGGGGGTCCCTCATCCCGTATGAAGACAGGCTGAGGAAGTTGGGGCTTTTCAGCCTGGAGAAGAGAAGGCTGCGTGGAGACCTCATAGCAGCCTTCCAGTACCTGAAGGGGGCCTACAGGGATGCTGGGGAGGGACTCTTTGTCAGGGACTGTAGTGACAGGACAAGGGGTAATGGGTTAAAACTTAAACAGGGGAAGTTTAAATTGGATATAAGGAGGAAATTCTTTCCTGTTAGGGTGGGGAGACGCTGGAATCGGTTGCCCAGGGAGGTTCCGAGTGCTCCATCCCTGGCGGTGTTCAAGGCCAGGTTGGATGAAGCCTTGTGTGGGATGGTTTAGTGAGAGGTGTCCCTGTCCGTGGCAGGGGGGTTGGAACTAGATGATCTTAAGGTCCTTTCCAACCCTAACTATTCTATGATTCTGTGATTCTATGATCACCCCTCAATGGGTCCTCACAGCCACTCACTGCTTCGTCGGGCAAAAGTAAGGGGGAGAAGGGATTGCAGCCATAGGGAATAGGCCAGGAGCAGCTCCCAGCCCGTCCCCTTCCCCATCCTGGATGCACTGGGAAGAGCGCTCAGGAGAAGGCTGCTTCCAGCTTGACAGCCCTTGAGCCTAAGGCACACTGCTTTCCTTTGGGAAGCAGCCGGAATGTGGCTCCTTCCCATCCCTCTTCTCCATAGAATGGATTAGAATAGATTAAAATGGAATGGAATGCAATGCAATGGTTATGGATCATGGAGTGGGGTGGGTTGGGAAGGAGCTTGAGATCATCCACTTCCAACCCCTTGCCATGGGCAGGGATGCCTTCCATAGAGCAGCTTGCTCCAAGCTGGCCTGCAGCACTGCCAGGGATGGAGCATCCAAACCTTCTCCATCCATGCCATCCCAGTGCCCCAGCACCCTCTTAGGGAATCCCTTCCTTATCTCCAGCCTGCAATTCCCTCTCGGAACCCATCAGCCCTTGTCCTATGGCTCCAATCCCTGCTCTTCCACTCCCTCCCAGCTTCACCACGGATTGCTTCATGATGGTCAGAATCATGGACGTGGCTTGGGCCAATGCCGAGACCCACAAGTGTTGGATACGGCAGGTCGTGGTCCAGGAATATTATACGGCTTAGGATCACGGTTAGGGTTAGGTTTAGAATTACGGTTAGCTTTAGGGTTAGGGTCAGGGTCACGGTTAGGTACAGGGTTAGGTTTAGGGTTAGGTCTTAGGTTTAGGGATAGGGTTAGGTTTAGGGTTACGTGTTAGGGTTAGGGATAGGGTTAGGGTTAGGGTTAGGGTTAGGGTTAACTGTAACCGGAGTTAACCCTAGGGGTGGAGTTAAGACCAGGTTGAGTCTTAGGGTTAGGGTTAGAGTTGCAGTTAGGATCAGGTTTAGGGTTAGGATTAGGGTTAGGGTTTAGGGTTAGGGTTAGGGTTAACCTTCACCAGAGTTAAGCCTGGGGGCGGAGTTAACCCCAGGGTTAGGGTTAGGATTAGTGTTAGCATTAACCCTAATCAGAATTAACCCTAGTTGAGGGTTTAATCACAGGCTTAGGGTTAGGGTTAGGGTTAGGGTCTGGCTTAGCGTTAGACTTAAGTTTAGGGTTAGGTTAACCCTAACCGGAGTTAACTAGGGTTAGGGTTAGGGTTAGAGTTAGGGTTAGGGTTAGGGTTAGGGTTAGGGTTAACCTTCACCAGAGTTAAGCCTGGGGGCGGAGTTAACCCCAGGGTTAGGGTTAGGATTAGTGTTAGCATTAACCCTAATCAGAATTAACCCTAGTTGCGGGTTTAATCACAGGCTTAGGGTTAGGGTTAGGGTCTGGCTTAGCGTTAGACTTAAGTTTAGGGTTAGGTTAACCCTAACCGGAGTTAACTAGGGTTAGGGTTAGGGTTAGGGTTAAGGTTAGGGTTACCTCTAACCGGAGTTAACCCTAGGGGTTAACTGCTCAAGGTTCCTCCCCAAAAACCCCAAGTGCTGGAGCTCACCCACATCTGCCCCGGGAGCAGGGTCAGGCCCCACAGCTCTGCTCCTGCCAGCGCTGCCGAGCCCTGCACTCCCTTGATGGTGCCATCAGAGCGCCCCACACACCGCAGCACGGGCTGGGCCATTGCTCTGGCTCCGGCAGAGGCACAAGTGCCTTTGGAAGCTGCCAGCGAACAACAAGAGCTGAGAGGCGGCTGCAGAAGGGCTCTGCTGTCGGGCTGAAAGCCAAGGGTGGTGCAGGGCAAAGGAGAGACGGCAGAGCCTCAGCCCTTGGGCTTCCTTCAGAGGAGGTGGCGCTGCTGCCCTTGATCCTGGCTGCTCTCCAGGCCTGACCTGCCCTCAGCGGTCTCCAGTGGCCTCTGGCAAGGCCAGCAGCAGAGACAGGATGTTCTGCACAAATGTCTGCACCTGCTCCTGGGCCTGGGCAGTGCTGAGAGCTCTTCTGCAGCCAAATGCAAATCGTACTTTACAGTCAGACAGCGTGGTGTGGGGTGGAAGGGACCTTAAATCCCCATAGGGATTCAGAGCATCCCACAAGCAGAGCATCCCACAGGGATTCACAGCATCCCACAGTCAGAGCATCGCATAAGGAATCAGAGCATCCCACAAGGATTCAGAGCATCCCACAAGCAGAGCATGCCAGAGGGCTCCAGAGCATCCCACAGGGCTCCAGAGCATCCCACAGGGCTCCAGAGCATCCCACCAAGCAGAGCACCCCGCAGAGATTCACAGCATCACACAACCACAGCATAATACAGAGCTCCAGAGCATCCCATAGGGATTCAGAGCACCCCAAGCGCATCAGAACCCCCCCATCTCCCCATGGAAGCCCCCATCGACACCCCTGACCCACCCCCCTCCCCATGGAGCTCCCCCCATGGAACCTGCCTCTCTATGACATCAGCCCCAGCTCCAAGGGACCTGCATCCAGCACCCGTATCCCCGGGGCAGTTGCGCTTTGGGTGCAGTGGTGCTTGCAGCTCCTTGCTTGCAGCTCCTTGGTGTCACCTCCTTGGTGTCACTCTTAGCGGTGGTGGCAGCGATGGCTTTGCTCCGTGTCATCATCCTGCTGGCTTCGGCCTGGCTGGTGCAAGGCTCCTGGGACAGCTGTGGGTGAGTGGCTCCAGGCTCCAGGGTTCCTGGTATTCCATAGGGAGATGCAGCTGCTCCCAGCCACGGTCACACCAATGGGGAGGTGGGATTTGAGGAGCCCCACTTGCTTGCCATCACCCCATGCGCTGGCACAGCACAGCTATGGGGCACCCCATAGGGTCCTGTGTCCTGCAGCACCCTAGGAGGCAGGATGATGCTCATCTCTGGGACACTGCGGAGGGTCCCTTTTCCCTGCAGCACCTAATGGGGCGGGACAATGCTCGCCCTTCATCCCTAAGCATCAAGTGTTGGGCTTCTGCTTCAAGAGGGACCTGCGGTACCCGTCCCATGGCTGATTCTTACGGGATGTCGCGCATCGTCGGAGGCACGGATGCGCACCAGGGCGCCTGGCCGCGGGTGCTCAGCATCCAGTTCCCCACAGCCGCCGCATTCTCGCACATCTGTGGGGGGTCCCTCATCCCGTATGAAGACAGGCTGAGGAAGTTGGGGCTTTTCAGCCTGGAGAAGAGAAGGCTGCGTGGAGACCTCAGAGCAGCCTTCCAGTACCTGAAGGGGGCCTACAGGGATGCTGGGGAGGGACTCTTTGTCAGGGACTGTAGTGACAGGACAAGGGGTAATGGGTTAAAACTTAAACAGGGGAAGTTTAAATTGGATATAAGGAGGAAATTCTTTCCTGTTAGGGTGGGGAGACGCTGGAATCGGTTGCCCAGGGAGGTTCCGAGTGCTCCATCCCTGGCGGTGTTCAAGGCCAGGTTGGATGAAGCCTTGTGTGGGATGGTTTAGTGAGAGGTGTCCCTGTCCGTGGCAGGGGGGTTGGAACTAGATGATCTTAAGGTCCTTTCCAACCCTAACTATTCTATGATTCTGTGATTCTATGATCACCCCTCAATGGGTCCTCACAGCCACTCACTGCTTCGTCGGGCAAAAGTAAGGGGGAGAAGGGATTGCAGCCATAGGGAATAGGCCAGGAGCAGCTCCCAGCCCGTCCCCTTCCCCATCCTGGATGCACTGGGAAGAGCGCTCAGGAGAAGGCTGCTTCCAGCTTGACAGCCCTTGAGCCTAAGGCACACTGCTTTCCTTTGGGAAGCAGCCGGAATGTGGCTCCTTCCCATCCCTCTTCTCCATAGAATGGATTAGAATAGATTAAAATGGAATGGAATGCAATGCAATGGTTATGGATCATGGAGTGGGGTGGGTTGGGAAGGAGCTTGAGGTCATCCACTTCCAACCCCTTGCCATGGGCAGGGATGCCTTCCATAGAGCAGCTTGCTCCAAGCTGGCCTGCAGCACTGCCAGGGATGGAGCATCCAAACCTTCTCCATCCATGCCATCCCAGTGCCCCAGCACCCTCTTAGGGAATCCCTTCCTTATCTCCAGCCTGCAATTCCCTCTCGGAACCCATCAGCCCTTGTCCTATGGCTCCAATCCCTGCTCTTCCACTCCCTCCCAGCTTCACCACGGATTGCTTCATGATGGTCAGAATCATGGACGTGGCTTGGGCCAATGCCGAGACCCACAAGTGTTGGATACGGCAGGTCGTGGTCCAGGAATATTATACGGCTTAGGATCACGGTTAGGGTTAGGTTTAGAATTACGGTTAGCTTTAGGGTTAGGGTCAGGGTCACGGTTAGGTACAGGGTTAGGTTTAGGGTTAGGTCTTAGGTTTAGGGATAGGGTTAGGTTTAGGGTTACGTGTTAGGGTTAGGGATAGGGTTAGGGTTAGGTTTAGGGTTAGGGTTAACTGTAACCGGAGTTAACCCTAGGGGTGGAGTTAAGACCAGGTTGAGTCTTAGGGTTAGGGTTAGAGTTGCAGTTAGGATCAGGTTTAGGGTTAG
Source organism: Lathamus discolor (assembly GCF_037157495.1). Lineage (NCBI taxonomy): Eukaryota > Metazoa > Chordata > Aves > Psittaciformes > Psittacidae > Lathamus > Lathamus discolor. Next base: position 696,333 of record NW_027069387.1, read on the forward strand.
GATTAGGGTTAGGGTTTAGGGTTAGGGTTAGGGTTAACCTTCACCAGAGTTAAGCCTGGGGGCGGAGTTAACCCCAGGGTTAGGGTTAGGATTAGTGTTAGCATTAACCCTAATCAGAATTAACCCTAGTTGCGGGTTTAATCACAGGCTTAGGGTTAGGGTTAGGGTTAGGGTCTGGCTTAGCGTTAGACTTAAGTTTAGGGTTAGGTTAACCCTAACCGGAGTTAACTAGGGTTTGGGTTAGGGTTAGAGTTAGGGTTAGGGTTAGGGTTAGGGTTAGGGTTAACCTTCACCAGAGTTAAGCCTGGGGGCGGAGTTAACCCCAGGGTTAGGGTTAGGATTAGTGTTAGCATTAACCCTAATCAGAATTAACCCTAGTTGCGGGTTTAATCACAGGCTTAGGGTTAGGGTTAGGGTTAGGGTCTGGCTTAGCGTTAGACTTAAGTTTAGGGTTAGGTTAACCCTAACCGGAGTTAACTAGGGTTAGGGTTAGGGTTAGAGTTAGGGTTAGGGTTAGGGTTAGGGTTAACCTTCACCAGAGTTAAGCCTGGGGGCGGAGTTAACCCCAGGGTTAGGGTTAGGATTAGTGTTAGCATTAACCCTAATCAGAATTAACCCTAGTTGCGGGTTTAATCACAGGCTTAGGGTTAGGGTTAGGGTTAGGGTCTGGCTTAGCGTTAGACTTAAGTTTAGGGTTAGGTTAACCCTAACCGGAGTTAACTAGGGTTAGGGTTAGGGTTAGGGTTAAGGTTAGGGTTACCTCTAACCGGAGTTAACCCTAGGGGTTAACTGCTCAAGGTTCCTCCCCAAAAACCCCAAGTGCTGGAGCTCACCCACGTCTGCCCCGGGAGCAGGGTCAGGCCCCACAGCTCTGCTCCTGCCAGCGCTGCCGAGCCCTGCACTCCCTTGATGGTGCCATCAGAGCGCCCCACACACCGCAGCACGGGCTGGGCCATTGCTCTGGCTCCGGCAGAGGCACAAGTGCCTTTGGAAGCTGCCAGCGAACAACAAGAGCTGAGAGGCGGCTGCAGAAGGGCTCTGCTGTCGGGCTGAAAGCCAAGGGTGGTGCAGGGCAAAGGAGAGACGGCAGAGCCTCAGCCCTTGGGCTTCCTTCAGAGGAGGTGGCGCTGCTGCCCTTGATCCTGGCTGCTCTCCAGGCCTGACCTGCCCTCAGCGGTCTCCAGTGGCCTCTGGCAAGGCCAGCAGCAGAGACAGGATGTTCTGCACAAATGTCTGCACCTGCTCCTGGGCCTGGGCAGTGCTGAGAGCTCTTCTGCAGCCAAATGCAAATCGTACTTTACAGTCAGACAGCATGGTGTGGGGTGGAAGGGACCTTAAATCCCCATAGGGATTCAGAGCATCCCACAAGCAGAGCATCCCACAGGGATTCACAGCATCCCACAGGCAGAGCATCGCATAAGGAATCAGAGCATCCCACAAGGATTCAGAGCATCCCACAAGCAGAGCATGCCAGAGGGCTCCAGAGCATCCCACAGGGCTCCAGAGCATCCCACAGGGCTCCAGAGCATCCCACCAAGCAGAGCACCCCGCAGAGATTCACAGCATCACACAACCACAGCATAATACAGAGCTCCAGAGCATCCCATAGGGATTCAGAGCACCCCAAGCGCATCAGAACCCCCCCATCTCCCCATGGAAGCCCCCATCGACACCCCTGACCCACCCCCCTCCCCATGGAGCTCCCCCCATGGAACCTGCCTCTCTATGACATCAGCCCCAGCTCCAAGGGACCTGCATCCAGCACCCGTATCCCCGGGGCAGTTGCGCTTTGGGTGCAGTGGTGCTTGCAGCTCCTTGCTTGCAGCTCCTTGGTGTCACCTCCTTGGTGTCACTCTTAGCGGTGGTGGCAGCGATGGCTTTGCTCCGTGTCATCATCCTGCTGGCTTCGGCCTGGCTGGTGCAAGGCTCCTGGGACAGCTGTGGGTGAGTGGCTCCAGGCTCCAGGGTTCCTGGTATTCCATAGGGAGATGCTGCTGCTCCCAGCCACGGTCACACCAATGGGGAGGTGGGATTTGAGGAGCCCCACTTGCTTGCCATCACCCCATGCGCTGGCACAGCACAGCTATGGGGCACCCCATAGGGTCCTGTGTCCTGCAGCACCCTAGGAGGCAGGATGATGCTCATCTCTGGGACACTGCGGAGGGTCCCTTTTCCCTGCAGCACCCAATGGGGCGGGACAATGCTCGCCCTTCATCCCTAAGCATCAAGTGTTGGGCTAAGAGGAACATGCTAGGGATTGAAGGATGGCGGGCTAAGGAGGACTATCAATCTCTTGTTTCACTTGTGGGAAAGGATAGCTTTTTAGACCCTGTCCCGCAGGGGAAAAAGGGTACTAGGACTGGCTCCCTGAAATGTCTGTACACCAATGCACGCAGCATGGGGAATAAACAGGAGGAGTTAGAAGTCTGTGTGCGGGCTAAAGGTTATGATCTAGTGGCGATTACAGAGACATGGTGGGACAGTTCACATGACTGGAATGTGGTCATGGATGGCTATGTCCTTTTTAGGAAAGATAGGTCAGCAAAGCGAGGTGGTGGAGTGGCTCTTTACGTGAGAGAGCAACTAGAATGTATTGAGTTCTGTCCGGGGTCGGATGAGGAGCAAGTGGAATGTCTGTGGGTACGAATCAAGGGGCTGACTGGCACGGGTGATACAGTTGTGGGGGTCTATTACAGACCTCCTGATCAGGACGAAGGAGTTGATGAGGCTTTCTACAGGCAACTGGAAGTAGCCTCGCGACTACATGCCTTAGTCGTCGTGGGGGACTTTAATTACCCCGATATTTGCTGGAAGACTCACACAGCCAGTCATTCACAGTCTAGGAGGTTCCTCGAGTGCATTGATGATAATTTCTTAATGCAAATGGTGGACGTACCAACTAGGGGAGCAGCGCTGCTAGATTTAGTACTCGCCAACAAGGAGGGTTTGGTCGAAGTGGTGACGGTCAATGGCAGCCTTGGCTGCAGTGACCATGAGATGGTGGAGTTTAGGATCCTGTGTGGGAGGAATAGAATACCTAGCAAAGCCACAGTTCTGGATTTCCGAAGGGCCAACTTTGGCCTCTTCAGTCAACTGCTAAGGGAGGTCTCATGGGAAAGTGTACTAGGCGGTAAAGGGGCTCAAGATAGTTGGTTAGCATTCAAGGACCGCTTCTTCCAAGCTCAGGATCGGAGCGTCCCAATAAGTAGGAAGTCAAGTAAGGGATCTAGGAGACCGGCGTGGTTAAACAAGGAGCTGCTGGGCAAACTCAAGTGGAAAAGGAGAATCTATGGATTATGGAAGGAGGGGCTGGCCGCTTGGGAGGAATATAGGACAGTTGTTAGAGGATGTAGGGAGGCAATTAGGACAGCTAAGGCCTCCTTGGAACTCAATCTTGCTAGTCGGGTTAAAGACAATAGAAAGGGCTTCTTCAAATACATAGCAAATAAAACTAACACAAGAGGCAATATAGGCCCACTGCTGAACGAAGTGGGTACCCTGGAGACAGAGGATATAAAGAAGGCAGAGGTGCTGAATGCCTTCTTTGCCTCTGTCTTTACTCCTGCAGACTCTCCCCGAGGGCCCCGGATTTCTATAGCCCCAGAAGGAGTCAGGACAAAGGAGGAGTTTGCTTTGGTAGATGAGGATTGGGTTAGGGATCAGCTATGCAATCTGGACATCTGTAAATCGATGGGTCCGGATGGAATGCACCCACGGGTGCTGAGGGAGCTGGCGGAGGTCATTGCTAGGCCACTTTCCATCATCTTTGGTAAGTCGTGGGAAACGGGCGAGGTGCCTGAGGATTGGCGGATGGCAAAGGTCACACCAATCTATAAGAAGGGCAAGAAGGAGGACCCGGGTAATTATAGACCGGTCAGCCTTACCTCCATCCCTGGAAAGGTGATGGAACAACTTATTCTTGACTCCATCACTAGGCATATCAAGGATGAGGGGGTCATTAAGAACAGCCAACATGGTTTTATGAGGGGGAAGTCATGTATGACCAACCTTATAGCCTTCTATGAGGAAGTGACTAGGTGGAGGGATGATGGTAGAGCGGTAGATGTAGTTTTTCTTGATTTCAGTAAGGCATTTGATACTGTCTCCCACAGCATCCTCATAGATAAGCTAAGGAAGTGTGGGCTTGACGATCAAGTAGTGAGGTGGATCGAGAACTGGTTGAAAGGAAGAAGGCAGAGAGTTGTGGTCAATGGCGCAGAATCTAGCTGGAGGTCTGTGACTAGTGGAGTTCCTCAGGGGTCGGTGCTGGGACCGGTGCTGTTTAATATTTTCATCAATGACCTGGATGAGGGAACTGAGTGCACCCTCAGCAAGTTTGCTGATGACACAAAACTGGGAGGAGTGGCTGACACAGCAGAGGACTGTGCTGCCATTCAGCGAGACCTGGACAGGCTGGAGAGTTGGGCGGGGAGAAACTTGATGAAATTTAACAAGGGCAAGTGTAGAGTCTTGCATCTGGGGAAGAACAACCCCATGTACCAGTACAGGTTGGGGGTTGACCTGCTGGAAAATAGTGAAGGGGAAAGGGACCTGGGGGTCCTGGTGGATAGGAGGATGACCATGAGCCAGCAATGTGCTCTTGTGGCCAAGAAGGCAAATGGCATCTTAGGGTGCATTAGAAAGGGAGTGGTTAGTAGGTCAAGAGAGGTTCTCCTCCCCCTCTACTCAGCCTTGGTGAGGCCGCATCTGGAATATTGTGTCCAGTTCTGGGCCCCTCAATTCAAGAAGGACAGGGAATTGCTTGAAGGAGTCCAGCGCAGAGCCACAAAGATGATTAAGGGAGTGGAACATCTCCCTTATGAGGAGAGGCTGAGGGAGCTGGGTCTCTTTAGCTTGGAGAAGAGGAGACTGAGGGGTGACCTCATCAATGTTTACAAATATGTAAAGGGTAGGTGTCAGGATGATGGAGCTAGGCTTTTTTCAGTGATATCCAGTGATAGGACAAGGGGCAATGGGTGTAAACTGGAGCATAGGAAGTTCCACGTTAACATCAGGAAGAACTTCTTTACTGTAAGAGTGACAGAGCACTGGAACAGGTTGCCCAGGGGGGTTGTGGAGTCTCCTACACTGGAGATATTCAAGGCCCGCCTGGACAAGTTCCTGTGTGATGTACTGTAGGTTACCCTGCTCTTGCAGGGGGGTTGGACTAGATGATCTTTTTAGGTCCCTTCCAACCCTTGGGATTCTGTGATTCTGTGATTCTGTGATTCTGCTTCAAGAGGGACCTGCGGTACCCGTCCCATGGCTGATTCTTACGGGATGTCGCGCATCGTCGGAGGCACGGATGCGCACCAGGGCGCCTGGCCGCGGGTGCTCAGCATCCAGTTCCCCACAGCCACCGCATTCTCGCACATCTGCGGGGGGTCCCTCATCCCGTATGAAGACAGGCTGAGGAAGTTGGGGCTTTTCAGCCTGGAGAAGAGAAGGCTGCGTGGAGACCTCATAGCAGCCTTCCAGTACCTGAAGGGGGCCTACAGGGATGCTGGGGAGGGACTCTTTGTCAGGGACTGTAGTGACAGGACAAGGGGTAATGGGTTAAAACTTAAACAGGGGAAGTTTAAATTGGATATAAGGAGGAAATTCTTTCCTGTTAGGGTGGGGAGACGCTGGAATCGGTTGCCCAGGGAGGTTCCGAGTGCTCCATCCCTGGCGGTGTTCAAGGCCAGGTTGGATGAAGCCTTGTGTGGGATGGTTTAGTGAGAGGTGTCCCTGTCCGTGGCAGGGGGGTTGGAACTAGATGATCTTAAGGTCCTTTCCAACCCTAACTATTCTATGATTCTGTGATTCTATGATCACCCCTCAATGGGTCCTCACAGCCACTCACTGCTTCGTCGGGCAAAAGTAAGGGGGAGAAGGGATTGCAGCCATAGGGAATAGGCCAGGAGCAGCTCCCAGCCCGTCCCCTTCCCCATCCTGGATGCACTGGGAAGAGCGCTCAGGAGAAGGCTGCTTCCAGCTTGACAGCCCTTGAGCCTAAGGCACACTGCTTTCCTTTGGGAAGCAGCCGGAATGTGGCTCCTTCCCATCCCTCTTCTCCATAGAATGGATTAGAATAGATTAAAATGGAATGCAATGCAATGCAATGGTTATGGATCATGGAGTGGGGTGGGTTGGGAAGGAGCTTGAGATCATCCACTTCCAACCCCTTGCCATGGGCAGGGATGCCTTCCATAGAGCAGCTTGCTCCAAGCTGGCCTGCAGCACTGCCAGGGATGGAGCATCCAAACCTTCTCCATCCATGCCATCCCAGTGCCCCAGCACCCTCTTAGGGAATCCCTTCCTTATCTCCAGCCTGCAATTCCCTCTCGGAACCCATCAGCCCTTGTCCTATGGCTCCAATCCCTGCTCTTCCACTCCCTCCCAGCTTCACCACGGATTGCTTCATGATGGTCAGAATCATGGACGTGGCTTGGGCCAATGCCGAGACCCACAAGTGTTGGATACGGCAGGTCGTGGTCCAGGAATATTATACGGCTTAGGATCACGGTTAGGGTTAGGTTTAGAATTACGGTTAGCTTTAGGGTTAGGGTCAGGGTCACGGTTAGGTACAGGGTTAGGTTTAGGGTTAGGTCTTAGGTTTAGGGATAGGGTTAGGTTTAGGGTTACGTGTTAGGGTTAGGGATAGGGTTAGGGTTAGGGTTAGGGTTAGGGTTAACTGTAACCGGAGTTAACCCTAGGGGTGGAGTTAAGACCAGGTTGAGTCTTAGGGTTAGGGTTAGAGTTGCAGTTAGGATCAGGTTTAGGGTTAGGATTAGGGTTAGGGTTTAGGGTTAGGGTTAGGGTTAACCTTCACCAGAGTTAAGCCTGGGGGCGGAGTTAACCCCAGGGTTAGGGTTAGGATTAGTGTTAGCATTAACCCTAATCAGAATTAACCCTAGTTGCGGGTTTAATCACAGGCTTAGGGTTAGGGTTAGGGTTAGGGTCTGGCTTAGCGTTAGACTTAAGTTTAGGGTTAGGTTAACCCTAACCGGAGTTAACTAGGGTTAGGGTTAGGGTTAGAGTTAGGGTTAGGGTTAGGGTTAGGGTTAGGGTTAGGGTTAGGGTTAACCTTCACCAGAGTTAAGCCTGGGGGCGGAGTTAACCCCAGGGTTAGGGTTAGGATTAGTGTTAGCATTAACCCTAATCAGAATTAACCCTAGTTGCGGGTTTAATCACAGGCTTAGGGTTAGGGTTAGGGTTAGGGTCTGGCTTAGCGTTAGACTTCAGTTTAGGGTTAGGTTAACCCTAACCGGAGTTAACTAGGGTTAGGGTTAGGGTTAGAGTTAGGGTTAGGGTTAGGGTTAGGGTTAACCTTCACCAGAGTTAAGCCTGGGGGCGGAGTTAACCCCAGGGTTAGGGTTAGGATTAGTGTTAGCATTAACCCTAATCAGAATTAACCCTAGTTGCGGGTTTAATCACAGGCTTAGGGTTAGGGTTAGGGTTAGGGTCTGGCTTAGCGTTAGACTTAAGTTTAGGATTAGGTTAACCCTAACCGGAGTTAACTAGGGTTAGGGTTAGGGTTAGGGTTAAGGTTAGGGTTACCTCTAACCGGAGTTAACCCTAGGGGTTAACTGCTCAAGGTTCCTCCCCAAAAACCCCAAGTGCTGGAGCTCACCCACGTCTGCCCCGGGAGCAGGGTCAGGCCCCACAGCTCTGCTCCTGCCAGCGCTGCCGAGCCCTGCACTCCCTTGATGGTGCCATCAGAGCGCCCCACACACCGCAGCACGGGCTGGGCCATTGCTCTGGCTCCGGCAGAGGCACAAGTGCCTTTGGAAGCTGCCAGCGAACAACAAGAGCTGAGAGGCGGCTGCAGAAGGGCTCTGCTGTCGGGCTGAAAGCCAAGGGTGGTGCAGGGCAAAGGAGAGACGGCAGAGCCTCAGCCCTTGGGCTTCCTTCAGAGGAGGTGGCGCTGCTGCCCTTGATCCTGGCTGCTCTCCAGGCCTGACCTGCCCTCAGCGGTCTCCAGTGGCCTCTGGCAAGGCCAGCAGCAGAGACAGGATGTTCTGCACAAATGTCTGCACCTGCTCCTGGGCCTGGGCAGTGCTGAGAGCTCTTCTGCAGCCAAATGCAAATCGTACTTTACAGTCAGACAGCGTGGTGTGGGGTGGAAGGGACCTTAAATCCCCATAGGGATTCAGAGCATCCCACAAGCAGAGCATCCCACAGGGATTCACAGCATCCCACAGGCAGAGCATCGCATAAGGAATCAGAGCATCCCACAAGGATTCAGAGCATCCCACAAGCAGAGCATTCCAGAGGGCTCCAGAGCATCCCACAGGGCTCCAGAGCATCCCACAGGGCTCCAGAGCATCCCACAGGGCTCCAGAGCATCCCACCAAGCAGAGCACCCCGCAGAGATTCACAGCATCACACAACCACAGCATAATACAGAGCTCCAGAGCATCCCATAGGGATTCAGAGCACCCCAAGCGCATCAGAACCCCCCCATCTCCCCATGGAAGCCCCCATCGACACCCCTGACCCACCCCCCTCCCCATGGAGCTCCCCCCATGGAACCTGCCTCTCTATGACATCAGCCCCAGCTCCAAGGGACCTGCATCCAGCACCCGTATCCCCGGGGCAGTTGCGCTTTGGGTGCAGTGGTGCTTGCAGCTCCTTGCTTGCAGCTCCTTGGTGTCACCTCCTTGGTGTCACTCTTAGCGGTGGTGGCAGCGATGGCTTTGCTCCGTGTCATCATCCTGCTGGCTTCGGCCTGGCTGGTGCAAGGCTCCTGGGACAGCTGTGGGTGAGTGGCTCCAGGCTCCAGGGTTCCTGGTATTCCATAGGGAGATGCTGCTGCTCCCAGCCACGGTCACACCAATGGGGAGGTGGGATTTGAGGAGCCCCACTTGCTTGCCATCACCCCATGCGCTGGCACAGCACAGCTATGGGGCACCCCATAGGGTCCTGTGTCCTGCAGCACCCTAGGAGGCAGGATGATGCTCATCTCTGGGACACTGCGGAGGGTCCCTTTTCCCTGCAGCACCCAATGGGGCGGGACAATGCTCGCCCTTCATCCCTAAGCATCAAGTGTTGGGCTTCTGCTTCAAGAGGGACCTGCGGTACCCGTCCCATGGCTGATTCTTACGGGATGTCGCGCATCGTCGGAGGCACGGATGCGCACCAGGGCGCCTGGCCGCGGGTGCTCAGCATCCAGTTCCCCACAGCCACCGCATTCTCGCACATCTGCGGGGGGTCCCTCATCCCGTATGAAGACAGGCTGAGGAAGTTGGGGCTTTTCAGCCTGGAGAAGAGAAGGCTGCGTGGAGACCTCAGAGCAGCCTTCCAGTACCTGAAGGGGGCCTACAGGGATGCTGGGGAGGGACTCTTTGTCAGGGACTGTAGTGACAGGACAAGGGGTAATGGGTTAAAACTTAAACAGGGGAAGTTTAAATTGGATATAAGGAGGAAATTCTTTCCTGTTAGGGTGGGGAGACGCTGGAATCGGTTGCCCAGGGAGGTTCCGAGTGCTCCATCCCTGGCGGTGTTCAAGGCCAGGTTGGATGAAGCCTTGTGTGGGATGGTTTAGTGAGAGGTGTCCCTGTCCGTGGCAGGGGGGTTGGAACTAGATGATCTTAAGGTCCTTTCCAACCCTAACTATTCTATGATTCTGTGATTCTATGATCACCCCTCAATGGGTCCTCACAGCCACTCACTGCTTCGTCGGGCAAAAGTAAGGGGGAGAAGGGATTGCAGCCATAGGGAATAGGCCAGGAGCAGCTCCCAGCCCGTCCCCTTCCCCATCCTGGATGCACTGGGAAGAGCGCTCAGGAGAAGGCTGCTTCCAGCTTGACAGCCCTTGAGCCTAAGGCACACTGCTTTCCTTTGGGAAGCAGCCGGAATGTGGCTCCTTCCCATCCCTCTTCTCCATAGAATGGATTAGAATAGATTAAAATGGAATGGAATGCAATGCAATGGTTATGGATCATGGAGTGGGGTGGGTTGGGAAGGAGCTTGAGATCATCCACTTCCAACCCCTTGCCATGGGCAGGGATGCCTTCCATAGAGCAGCTTGCTCCAAGCTGGCCTGCAGCACTGCCAGGGATGGAGCATCCAAACCTTCTCCATCCATGCCATCCCAGTGCCCCAGCACCCTCTTAGGGAATCCCTTCCTTATCTCCAGCCTGCAATTCCCTCTCGGAACCCATCAGCCCTTGTCCTATGGCTCCAATCCCTGCTCTTCCACTCCCTCCCAGCTTCACCACGGATTGCTTCATGATGGTCAGAATCATGGACGTGGCTTGGGCCAATGCCGAGACCCACAAGTGTTGGATACGGCAGGTCGTGGTCCAGGAATATTATACGGCTTAGGATCACGGTTAGGGTTAGGTTTAGAATTACGGTTAGCTTTAGGGTTAGGGTCAGGGTCACGGTTAGGTACAGGGTTAGGTTTAGGGTTAGGTCTTAGGTTTAGGGATAGGGTTAGGTTTAGGGTTACGTGTTAGGGTTAGGGATAGGGTTAGGGTTAGGGTTAGGGTTAACTGTAACCGGAGTTAACCCTAGGGGTGGAGTTAAGACCAGGTTGAGTCTTAGGGTTAGGGTTAGAGTTGCAGTTAGGATCAGGTTTAGGGTTAGGATTAGGGTTAGGGTTTAGGGTTAGGGTTAGGGTTAACCTTCACCAGAGTTAAGCCTGGGGGCGGAGTTAACCCCAGGGTTAGGGTTAGGATTAGTGTTAGCATTAACCCTAATCAGAATTAACCCTAGTTGCGGGTTTAATCACAGGCTTAGGGTTAGGGTTAGGGTTAGGGTCTGGCTTAGCGTTAGACTTAAGTTTAGGGTTAGGTTAACCCTAACCGGAGTTAACTAGGGTTAGGGTTAGGGTTAGAGTTAGGGTTAGGGTTAGGGTTAGGGTTAACCTTCACCAGAGTTAAGCCTGGGGGCGGAGTTAACCCCAGGGTTAGGGTTAGGATTAGTGTTAGCATTAACCCTAATCAGAATTAACCCTAGTTGCGGGTTTAATCACAGGCTTAGGGTTAGGGTTAGGGTTAAGGTCTGGCTTAGCGTTAGACTTAAGTTTAGGGTTAGGTTAACCCTAACCGGAGTTAACTAGGGTTAGGGTTAGGGTTAGAGTTAGGGTTAGGGTTAGGGTTAGGGTTAACCTTCACCAGAGTTAAGCCTGGGGGCGGAGTTAACCCCAGGGTTAGGGTTAGGATTAGTGTTAGCATTAACCCTAATCAGAATTAACCCTAGTTGCGGGTTTAATCACAGGCTTAGGGTTAGGGTTAGGGTTAGGGTCTGGCTTAGCGTTAGACTTAAGTTTAGGGTTAGGTTAACCCTAACCGGAGTTAACTAGGGTTAGGGTTAGGGTTAGGGTTAAGGTTAGGGTTACCTCTAACCGGAGTTAACCCTAGGGGTTAACTGCTCAAGGTTCCTCCCCAAAAACCCCAAGTGCTGGAGCTCACCCACGTCTGCCCCGGGAGCAGGGTCAGGCCCCACAGCTCTGCTCCTGCCAGCGCTGCCGAGCCCTGCACTCCCTTGATGGTGCCATCAGAGCGCCCCACACACCGCAGCACGGGCTGGGCCATTGCTCTGGCTCCGGCAGAGGCACAAGTGCCTTTGGAAGCTGCCAGCGAACAACAAGAGCTGAGAGGCGGCTGCAGAAGGGCTCTGCTGTCGGGCTGAAAGCCAAGGGTGGTGCAGGGCAAAGGAGAGACGGCAGAGCCTCAGCCCTTGGGCTTCCTTCAGAGGAGGTGGCGCTGCTGCCCTTGATCCTGGCTGCTCTCCAGGCCTGACCTGCCCTCAGCGGTCTCCAGTGGCCTCTGGCAAGGCCAGCAGCAGAGACAGGATGTTCTGCACAAATGTCTGCACCTGCTCCTGGGCCTGGGCAGTGCTGAGAGCTCTTCTGCAGCCAAATGCAAATCGTACTTTACAGTCAGACAGCGTGGTGTGGGGTGGAAGGGACCTTAAATCCCCATAGGGATTCAGAGCATCCCACAAGCAGAGCATCCCACAGGGATTCACAGCATCCCACAGGCAGAGCATCGCATAAGGAATCAGAGCATCCCACAAGGATTCAGAGCATCCCACAAGCAGAGCATGCCAGAGGGCTCCAGAGCATCCCACAGGGCTCCAGAGCATCCCACAGGGCTCCAGAGCATCCCACCAAGCAGAGCACCCCGCAGAGATTCACAGCATCACACAACCACAGCATAATACAGAGCTCCAGAGCATCCCATAGGGATTCAGAGCACCCCAAGCGCATCAGAACCCCCCCATCTCCCCATGGAAGCCCCCATCGACACCCCTGACCCACCCCCCTCCCCATGGAGCTCCCCCCATGGAACCTGCCTCTCTATGACATCAGCCCCAGCTCCAAGGGACCTGCATCCAGCACCCGTATCCCCGGGGCAGTTGCGCTTTGGGTGCAGTGGTGCTTGCAGCTCCTTGCTTGCAGCTCCTTGGTGTCACCTCCTTGGTGTCACTCTTAGCGGTGGTGGCAGCGATGGCTTTGCTCCGTGTCATCATCCTGCTGGCTTCGGCCTGGCTGGTGCAAGGCTCCTGGGACAGCTGTGGGTGAGTGGCTCCAGGCTCCAGGGTTCCTGGTATTCCATAGGGAGATGCTGCTGCTCCCAGCCACGGTCACACCAATGGGGAGGTGGGATTTGAGGAGCCCCACTTGCTTGCCATCACCCCATGCGCTGGCACAGCACAGCTATGGGGCACCCCATAGGGTCCTGTGTCCTGCAGCACCCTAGGAGGCAGGATGATGCTCATCTCTGGGACACTGCGGAGGGTCCCTTTTCCCTGCAGCACCCAATGGGGCGGGACAATGCTCGCCCTTCATCCCTAAGCATCAAGTGTTGGGCTTCTGCTTCAAGAGGGACCTGCGGTACCCGTCCCATGGCTGATTCTTACGGGATGTCGCGCATCGTCGGAGGCACGGATGCGCACCAGGGCGCCTGGCCGCGGGTGCTCAGCATCCAGTTCCCCACAGCCACCGCATTCTCGCACATCTGCGGGGGGTCCCTCATCCCGTATGAAGACAGGCTGAGGAAGTTGGGGCTTTTCAGCCTGGAGAAGAGAAGGCTGCGTGGAGACCTCAGAGCAGCCTTCCAGTACCTGAAGGGGGCCTACAGGGATGCTGGGGAGGGACTCTTTGTCAGGGACTGTAGTGACAGGACAAGGGGTAATGGGTTAAAACTTAAACAGGGGAAGTTTAAATTGGATATAAGGAGGAAATTCTTTCCTGTTAGGGTGGGGAGACGCTGGAATCGGTTGCCCAGGGAGGTTCCGAGTGCTCCATCCCTGGCGGTGTTCAAGGCCAGGTTGGATGAAGCCTTGTGTGGGATGGTTTAGTGAGAGGTGTCCCTGTCCGTGGCAGGGGGGTTGGAACTAGATGATCTTAAGGTCCTTTCCAACCCTAACTATTCTATGATTCTGTGATTCTATGATCACCCCTCAATGGGTCCTCACAGCCACTCACTGCTTCGTCGGGCAAAAGTAAGGGGGAGAAGGGATTGCAGCCATAGGGAATAGGCCAGGAGCAGCTCCCAGCCCGTCCCCTTCCCCATCCTGGATGCACTGGGAAGAGCGCTCAGGAGAAGGCTGCTTCCAGCTTGACAGCCCTTGAGCCTAAGGCACACTGCTTTCCTTTGGGAAGCAGCCGGAATGTGGCTCCTTCCCATCCCTCTTCTCCATAGAATGGATTAGAATAGATTAAAATGGAATGGAATGCAATGCAATGGTTATGGATCATGGAGTGGGGTGGGTTGGGAAGGAGCTTGAGATCATCCACTTCCAACCCCTTGCCATGGGCAGGGATGCCTTCCATAGAGCAGCTTGCTCCAAGCTGGCCTGCAGCACTGCCAGGGATGGAGCATCCAAACCTTCTCCATCCATGCCATCCCAGTGCCCCAGCACCCTCTTAGGGAATCCCTTCCTTATCTCCAGCCTGCAATTCCCTCTCGGAACCCATCAGCCCTTGTCCTATGGCTCCAATCCCTGCTCTTCCACTCCCTCCCAGCTTCACCACGGATTGCTTCATGATGGTCAGAATCATGGACGTGGCTTGGGCCAATGCCGAGACCCACAAGTGTTGGATACGGCAGGTCGTGGTCCAGGAATATTATACGGCTTAGGATCACGGTTAGGGTTAGGTTTAGAATTACGGTTAGCTTTAGGGTTAGGGTCAGGGTCACGGTTAGGTACAGGGTTAGGTTTAGGGTTAGGTCTTAGGTTTAGGGATAGGGTTAGGTTTAGGGTTACGTGTTAGGGTTAGGGATAGGGTTAGGGTTAGGGTTAGGGTTAACTGTAACCGGAGTTAACCCTAGGGGTGGAGTTAAGACCAGGTTGAGTCTTAGGGTTAGGGTTAGAGTTGCAGTTAGGATCAGGTTTAGGGTTAGGATTAGGGTTAGGGTTTAGGGTTAGGGTTAGGGTTAACCTTCACCAGAGTTAAGCCTGGGGGCGGAGTTAACCCCAGGGTTAGGGTTAGGATTAGTGTTAGCATTAACCCTAATCAGAATTAACCCTAGTTGCGGGTTTAATCACAGGCTTAGGGTTAGGGTTAGGGTTAGGGTCTGGCTTAGCGTTAGACTTAAGTTTAGGGTTAGGTTAACCCTAACCGGAGTTAACTAGGGTTAGGGTTAGGGTTAGGGTTAGAGTTAGGGTTAGGGTTAGGGTTAGGGTTAGGGTTAACCTTCACCAGAGTTAAGCCTGGGGGCGGAGTTAACCCCAGGGTTAGGGTTAGGATTAGTGTTAGCATTAACCCTAATCAGAATTAACCCTAGTTGCGGGTTTAATCACAGGCTTAGGCTTAGGGTTAGGGTTAGGGTCTGGCTTAGCGTTAGACTTAAGTTTAGGGTTAGGTTAACCCTAACCGGAGTTAACTAGGGTTAGGGTTAGGGTTAGGGTTAAGGTTAGGGTTACCTCTAACCGGAGTTAACCCTAGGGGTTAACTGCTCAAGGTTCCTCCCCAAAAACCCCAAGTGCTGGAGCTCACCCACGTCTGCCCCGGGAGCAGGGTCAGGCCCCACAGCTCTGCTCCTGCCAGCGCTGCCGAGCCCTGCACTCCCTTGATGGTGCCATCAGAGCGCCCCACACACCGCAGCACGGGCTGGGCCATTGCTCTGGCTCCGGCAGAGGCACAAGTGCCTTTGGAAGCTGCCAGCGAACAACAAGAGCTGAGAGGCGGCTGCAGAAGGGCTCTGCTGTCGGGCTGAAAGCCAAGGGTGGTGCAGGGCAAAGGAGAGACGGCAGAGCCTCAGCCCTTGGGCTTCCTTCAGAGGAGGTGGCGCTGCTGCCCTTGATCCTGGCTGCTCTCCAGGCCTGACCTGCCCTCAGCGGTCTCCAGTGGCCTCTGGCAAGGCCAGCAGCAGAGACAGGATGTTCTGCACAAATGTCTGCACCTGCTCCTGGGCCTGGGCAGTGCTGAGAGCTCTTCTGCAGCCAAATGCAAATCGTACTTTACAGTCAGACAGCGTGGTGTGGGGTGGAAGGGACCTTAAATCCCCATAGGGATTCAGAGCATCCCACAAGCAGAGCATCCCACAGGGATTCACAGCATCCCACAGGCAGAGCATCGCATAAGGAATCAGAGCATCCCACAAGGATTCAGAGCATCCCACAAGCAGAGCATGCCAGAGGGCTCCAGAGCATCCCACAGGGCTCCAGAGCATCCCACAGGGCTCCAGAGCATCCCACCAAGCAGAGCACCCCGCAGAGATTCACAGCATCACACAACCACAGCATAATACAGAGCTCCAGAGCATCCCATAGGGATTCAGAGCACCCCAAGCGCATCAGAACCCCCCCATCTCCCCATGGAAGCCCCCATCGACACCCCTGACCCACCCCCCTCCCCATGGAGCTCCCCCCATGGAACCTGCCTCTCTATGACATCAGCCCCAGCTCCAAGGGACCTGCATCCAGCACCCGTATCCCCGGGGCAGTTGCGCTTTGGGTGCAGTGGTGCTTGCAGCTCCTTGCTTGCAGCTCCTTGGTGTCACCTCCTTGGTGTCACTCTTAGCGGTGGTGGCAGCGATGGCTTTGCTCCGTGTCATCATCCTGCTGGCTTCGGCCTGGCTGGTGCAAGGCTCCTGGGACAGCTGTGGGTGAGTGGCTCCAGGCTCCAGGGTTCCTGGTATTCCATAGGGAGATGCTGCTGCTCCCAGCCACGGTCACACCAATGGGGAGGTGGGATTTGAGGAGCCCCACTTGCTTGCCATCACCCCATGCGCTGGCACAGCACAGCTATGGGGCACCCCATAGGGTCCTGTGTCCTGCAGCACCCTAGGAGGCAGGATGATGCTCATCTCTGGGACACTGCGGAGGGTCCCTTTTCCCTGCAGCACCCAATGGGGCGGGACAATGCTCGCCCTTCATCCCTAAGCATCAAGTGTTGGGCTTCTGCTTCAAGAGGGACCTGCGGTACCCGTCCCATGGCTGATTCTTACGGGATGTCGCGCATCGTCGGAGGCACGGATGCGCACCAGGGCGCCTGGCCGCGGGTGCTCAGCATCCAGTTCCCCACAGCCACCGCATTCTCGCACATCTGCGGGGGGTCCCTCATCCCGTATGAAGACAGGCTGAGGAAGTTGGGGCTTTTCAGCCTGGAGAAGAGAAGGCTGCGTGGAGACCTCAGAGCAGCCTTCCAGTACCTGAAGGGGGCCTACAGGGATGCTGGGGAGGGACTCTTTGTCAGGGACTGTAGTGACAGGACAAGGGGTAATGGGTTAAAACTTAAACAGGGGAAGTTTAAATTGGATATAAGGAGGAAATTCTTTCCTGTTAGGGTGGGGAGACGCTGGAATCGGTTGCCCAGGGAGGTTCCGAGTGCTCCATCCCTGGCGGTGTTCAAGGCCAGGTTGGATGAAGCCTTGTGTGGGATGGTTTAGTGAGAGGTGTCCCTGTCCGTGGCAGGGGGGTTGGAACTAGATGATCTTAAGGTCCTTTCCAACCCTAACTATTCTATGATTCTGTGATTCTATGATCACCCCTCAATGGGTCCTCACAGCCACTCACTGCTTCGTCGGGCAAAAGTAAGGGGGAGAAGGGATTGCAGCCATAGGGAATAGGCCAGGAGCAGCTCCCAGCCCGTCCCCTTCCCCATCCTGGATGCACTGGGAAGAGCGCTCAGGAGAAGGCTGCTTCCAGCTTGACAGCCCTTGAGCCTAAGGCACACTGCTTTCCTTTGGGAAGCAGCCGGAATGTGGCTCCTTCCCATCCCTCTTCTCCATAGAATGGATTAGAATAGATTAAAATGGAATGGAATGCAATGCAATGGTTATGGATCATGGAGTGGGGTGGGTTGGGAAGGAGCTTGAGATCATCCACTTCCAACCCCTTGCCATGGGCAGGGATGCCTTCCATAGAGCAGCTTGCTCCAAGCTGGCCTGCAGCACTGCCAGGGATGGAGCATCCAAACCTTCTCCATCCATGCCATCCCAGTGCCCCAGCACCCTCTTAGGGAATCCCTTCCTTATCTCCAGCCTGCAATTCCCTCTCGGAACCCATCAGCCCTTGTCCTATGGCTCCAATCCCTGCTCTTCCACTCCCTCCCAGCTTCACCACGGATTGCTTCATGATGGTCAGAATCATGGACGTGGCTTGGGCCAATGCCGAGACCCACAAGTGTTGGATACGGCAGGTCGTGGTCCAGGAATATTATACGGCTTAGGATCACGGTTAGGGTTAGGTTTAGAATTACGGTTAGCTTTAGGGTTAGGGTCAGGGTCACGGTTAGGTACAGGGTTAGGTTTAGGGTTAGGTCTTAGGTTTAGGGATAGGGTTAGGTTTAGGGTTACGTGTTAGGGTTAGGGATAGGGTTAGGGTTAGGGTTAGGGTTAGGGTTAACTGTAACCGGAGTTAACCCTAGGGGTGGAGTTAAGACCAGGTTGAGTCTTAGGGTTAGGGTTAGAGTTGCAGTTAGGATCAGGTTTAGGGTTAGGATTAGGGTTAGGGTTTAGGGTTAGGGTTAGGGTTAACCTTCACCAGAGTTAAGCCTGGGGGCGGAGTTAACCCCAGGGTTAGGGTTAGGATTAGTGTTAGCATTAACCCTAATCAGAATTAACCCTAGTTGCGGGTTTAATCACAGGCTTAGGGTTAGGGTTAGGGTTAGGGTCTGGCTTAGCGTTAGACTTAAGTTTAGGGTTAGGTTAACCCTAACCGGAGTTAACTAGGGTTAGGGTTAGGGTTAGAGTTAGGGTTAGGGTTAGGGTTAGGGTTAGGGTTAACCTTCACCAGAGTTAAGCCTGGGGGCGGAGTTAACCCCAGGGTTAGGGTTAGGATTAGTGTTAGCATTAACCCTAATCAGAATTAACCCTAGTTGCGGGTTTAATCACAGGCTTAGGGTTAGGGTTAGGGTCTGGCTTAGCATTAGACTTAAGTTTAGGGTTAGGTTAACCCTAACCGGAGTTAACTAGGGTTAGGGTTAGGGTTAGGGTTAAGGTTAGGGTTACCTCTAACCGGAGTTAACCCTAGGGGTTAACTGCTCAAGGTTCCTCCCCAAAAACCCCAAGTGCTGGAGCTCACCCACGTCTGCCCCGGGAGCAGGGTCAGGCCCCACAGCTCTGCTCCTGCCAGCGCTGCCGAGCCCTGCACTCCCTTGATGGTGCCATCAGAGCGCCCCACACACCGCAGCACGGGCTGGGCCATTGCTCTGGCTCCGGCAGAGGCACAAGTGCCTTTGGAAGCTGCCAGCGAACAACAAGAGCTGAGAGGCGGCTGCAGAAGGGCTCTGCTGTCGGGCTGAAAGCCAAGGGTGGTGCAGGGCAAAGGAGAGACGGCAGAGCCTCAGCCCTTGGGCTTCCTTCAGAGGAGGTGGCGCTGCTGCCCTTGATCCTGGCTGCTCTCCAGGCCTGACCTGCCCTCAGCGGTCTCCAGTGGCCTCTGGCAAGGCCAGCAGCAGAGACAGGATGTTCTGCACAAATGTCTGCACCTGCTCCTGGGCCTGGGCAGTGCTGAGAGCTCTTCTGCAGCCAAATGCAAATCGTACTTTACAGTCAGACAGCGTGGTGTGGGGTGGAAGGGACCTTAAATCCCCATAGGGATTCAGAGCATCCCACAAGCAGAGCATCCCACAGGGATTCACAGCATCCCACAGGCAGAGCATCGCATAAGGAATCAGAGCATCCCACAAGGATTCAGAGCATCCCACAAGCAGAGCATGCCAGAGGGCTCCAGAGCATCCCACAGGGCTCCAGAGCATCCCACAGGGCTCCAGAGCATCCCACCAAGCAGAGCACCCCGCAGAGATTCACAGCATCACACAACCACAGCATAATACAGAGCTCCAGAGCATCCCATAGGGATTCAGAGCACCCCAAGCGCATCAGAACCCCCCCATCTCCCCATGGAAGCCCCCATCGACACCCCTGACCCACCCCCCTCCCCATGGAGCTCCCCCCATGGAACCTGCCTCTCTATGACATCAGCCCCAGCTCCAAGGGACCTGCATCCAGCACCCGTATCCCCGGGGCAGTTGCGCTTTGGGTGCAGTGGTGCTTGCAGCTCCTTGCTTGCAGCTCCTTGGTGTCACCTCCTTGGTGTCACTCTTAGCGGTGGTGGCAGCGATGGCTTTGCTCCGTGTCATCATCCTGCTGGCTTCGGCCTGGCTGGTGCAAGGCTCCTGGGACAGCTGTGGGTGAGTGGCTCCAGGCTCCAGGGTTCCTGGTATTCCATAGGGAGATGCTGCTGCTCCCAGCCACGGTCACACCAATGGGGAGGTGGGATTTGAGGAGCCCCACTTGCTTGCCATCACCCCATGCGCTGGCACAGCACAGCTATGGGGCACCCCATAGGGTCCTGTGTCCTGCAGCACCCTAGGAGGCAGGATGATGCTCATCTCTGGGACACTGCGGAGGGTCCCTTTTCCCTGCAGCACCCAATGGGGCGGGACAATGCTCGCCCTTCATCCCTAAGCATCAAGTGTTGGGCTTCTGCTTCAAGAGGGACCTGCGGTACCCGTCCCATGGCTGATTCTTACGGGATGTCGCGCATCGTCGGAGGCACGGATGCGCACCAGGGCGCCTGGCCGCGGGTGCTCAGCATCCAGTTCCCCACAGCCACCGCATTCTCGCACATCTGCGGGGGGTCCCTCATCCCGTATGAAGACAGGCTGAGGAAGTTGGGGCTTTTCAGCCTGGAGAAGAGAAGGCTGCGTGGAGACCTCATAGCAGCCTTCCAGTACCTGAAGGGGGCCTACAGGGATGCTGGGGAGGGACTCTTTGTCAGGGACTGTAGTGACAGGACAAGGGGTAATGGGTTAAAACTTAAACAGGGGAAGTTTAAATTGGATATAAGGAGGAAATTCTTTCCTGTTAGGGTGGGGAGACGCTGGAATCGGTTGCCCAGGGAGGTTCCGAGTGCTCCATCCCTGGCGGTGTTCAAGGCCAGGTTGGATGAAGCCTTGTGTGGGATGGTTTAGTGAGAGGTGTCCCTGTCCGTGGCAGGGGGGTTGGAACTAGATGATCTTAAGGTCCTTTCCAACCCTAACTATTCTATGATTCTGTGATTCTATGATCACCCCTCAATGGGTCCTCACAGCCACTCACTGCTTCGTCGGGCAAAAGTAAGGGGGAGAAGGGATTGCAGCCATAGGGAATAGGCCAGGAGCAGCTCCCAGCCCGTCCCCTTCCCCATCCTGGATGCACTGGGAAGAGCGCTCAGGAGAAGGCTGCTTCCAGCTTGACAGCCCTTGAGCCTAAGGCACACTGCTTTCCTTTGGGAAGCAGCCGGAATGTGGCTCCTTCCCATCCCTCTTCTCCATAGAATGGATTAGAATAGATTAAAATGGAATGGAATGCAATGCAATGGTTATGGATCATGGAGTGGGGTGGGTTGGGAAGGAGCTTGAGATCATCCACTTCCAACCCCTTGCCATGGGCAGGGATGCCTTCCATAGAGCAGCTTGCTCCAAGCTGGCCTGCAGCACTGCCAGGGATGGAGCATCCAAACCTTCTCCATCCATGCCATCCCAGTGCCCCAGCACCCTCTTAGGGAATCCCTTCCTTATCTCCAGCCTGCAATTCCCTCTCGGAACCCATCAGCCCTTGTCCTATGGCTCCAATCCCTGCTCTTCCACTCCCTCCCAGCTTCACCACGGATTGCTTCATGATGGTCAGAATCATGGACGTGGCTTGGGCCAATGCCGAGACCCACAAGTGTTGGATACGGCAGGTCGTGGTCCAGGAATATTATACGGCTTAGGATCACGGTTAGGGTTAGGTTTAGAATTACGGTTAGCTTTAGGGTTAGGGTCAGGGTCACGGTTAGGTACAGGGTTAGGTTTAGGGTTAGGTCTTAGGTTTAGGGATAGGGTTAGGTTTAGGGTTACGTGTTAGGGTTAGGGATAGGGTTAGGGTTAGGGTTAGGGTTAGGGTTAACTGTAACCGGAGTTAACCCTAGGGGTGGAGTTAAGACCAGGTTGAGTCTTAGGGTTAGGGTTAGAGTTGCAGTTAGGATCAGGTTTAGGGTTAGGATTAGGGTTAGGGTTTAGGGTTAGGGTTAGGGTTAACCTTCACCAGAGTTAAGCCTGGGGGCGGAGTTAACCCCAGGGTTAGGGTTAGGATTAGTGTTAGCATTAACCCTAATCAGAATTAACCCTAGTTGCGGGTTTAATCACAGGCTTAGGGTTAGGGTTAGGGTTAGGGTCTGGCTTAGCGTTAGACTTAAGTTTAGGGTTAGGTTAACCCTAACCGGAGTTAACTAGGGTTAGGGTTAGGGTTAGAGTTAGGGTTAGGGTTAGGGTTAGGGTTAGGGTTAACCTTCACCAGAGTTAAGCCTGGGGGCGGAGTTAACCCCAGGGTTAGGGTTAGGATTAGTGTTAGCATTAACCCTAATCAGAATTAACCCTAGTTGCGGGTTTAATCACAGGCTTAGGGTTAGGGTTAGGGTTAGGGTCTGGCTTAGCGTTAGACTTAAGTTTAGGGTTAGGTTAACCCTAACCGGAGTTAACTAGGGTTAGGGTTAGGGTTAGGGTTAAGGTTAGGGTTACCTCTAACCGGAGTTAACCCTAGGGGTTAACTGCTCAAGGTTCCTCCCCAAAAACCCCAAGTGCTGGAGCTCACCCACGTCTGCCCCGGGAGCAGGGTCAGGCCCCACATCTCTGCTCCTGCCAGCGCTGCCGAGCCCTGCACTCCCTTGATGGTGCCATCAGAGCGCCCCACACACCGCAGCACGGGCTGGGCCATTGCTCTGGCTCCGGCAGAGGCACAAGTGCCTTTGGAAGCTGCCAGCGAACAACAAGAGCTGAGAGGCGGCTGCAGAAGGGCTCTGCTGTCGGGCTGAAAGCCAAGGGTGGTGCAGGGCAAAGGAGAGACGGCAGAGCCTCAGCCCTTGGGCTTCCTTCAGAGGAGGTGGCGCTGCTGCCCTTGATCCTGGCTGTTCTCCAGGCCTGACCTGCCCTCAGCGGTCTCCAGTGGCCTCTGGCAAGGCCAGCAGCAGAGACAGGATGTTCTGCACAAATGTCTGCACCTGCTCCTGGGCCTGGGCAGTGCTGAGAGCTCTTCTGCAGCCAAATGCAAATCGTACTTTACAGTCAGACAGCGTGGTGTGGGGTGGAAGGGACCTTAAATCCCCATAGGGATTCAGAGCATCCCACAAGCAGAGCATCCCACAGGGATTCACAGCATCCCACAGTCAGAGCATCGCATAAGGAATCAGAGCATCCCACAAGGATTCAGAGCATCCCACAAGCAGAGCATGCCAGAGGGCTCCAGAGCATCCCACAGGGCTCCAGAGCATCCCACAGGGCTCCAGAGCATCCCACCAAGCAGAGCACCCCGCAGAGATTCACAGCATCACACAACCACAGCATAATACAGAGCTCCAGAGCATCCCATAGGGATTCAGAGCACCCCAAGCGCATCAGAACCCCCCCATCTCCCCATGGAAGCCCCCATCGACACCCCTGACCCACCCCCCTCCCCATGGAGCTCCCCCCATGGAACCTGCCTCTCTATGACATCAGCCCCAGCTCCAAGGGACCTGCATCCAGCACCCGTATCCCCGGGGCAGTTGCGCTTTGGGTGCAGTGGTGCTTGCAGCTCCTTGCTTGCAGCTCCTTGGTGTCACCTCCTTGGTGTCACTCTTAGCGGTGGTGGCAGCGATGGCTTTGCTCCGTGTCATCATCCTGCTGGCTTCGGCCTGGCTGGTGCAAGGCTCCTGGGACAGCTGTGGGTGAGTGGCTCCAGGCTCCAGGGTTCCTGGTATTCCATAGGGAGATGCTGCTGCTCCCAGCCACGGTCACACCAATGGGGAGGTGGGATTTGAGGAGCCCCACTTGCTTGCCATCACCCCATGCGCTGGCACAGCACAGCTATGGGGCACCCCATAGGGTCCTGTGTCCTGCAGCACCCTAGGAGGCAGGATGATGCTCATCTCTGGGACACTGCGGAGGGTCCCTTTTCCCTGCAGCACCCAATGGGGCGGGACAATGCTCGCCCTTCATCCCTAAGCATCAAGTGTTGGGCTTCTGCTTCAAGAGGGACCTGCGGTACCCGTCCCATGGCTGATTCTTACGGGATGTCGCGCATCGTCGGAGGCACGGATGCGCACCAGGGCGCCTGGCCGCGGGTGCTCAGCATCCAGTTCCCCACAGCCACCGCATTCTCGCACATCTGCGGGGGGTCCCTCATCCCGTATGAAGACAGGCTGAGGAAGTTGGGGCTTTTCAGCCTGGAGAAGAGAAGGCTGCGTGGAGACCTCAGAGCAGCCTTCCAGTACCTGAAGGGGGCCTACAGGGATGCTGGGGAGGGACTCTTTGTCAGGGACTGTAGTGACAGGACAAGGGCTAATGGGTTAAAACTTAAACAGGGGAAGTTTAAATTGGATATAAGGAGGAAATTCTTTCCTGTTAGGGTGGGGAGACGCTGGAATCGGTTGCCCAGGGAGGTTCCGAGTGCTCCATCCCTGGCGGTGTTCAAGGCCAGGTTGGATGAAGCCTTGTGTGGGATGGTTTAGTGAGAGGTGTCCCTGTCCGTGGCAGGGGGGTTGGAACTAGATGATCTTAAGGTCCTTTCCAACCCTAACTATTCTATGATTCTGTGATTCTATGATCACCCCTCAATGGGTCCTCACAGCCACTCACTGCTTCGTCGGGCAAAAGTAAGGGGGAGAAGGGATTGCAGCCATAGGGAATAGGCCAGGAGCAGCTCCCAGCCCGTCCCCTTCCCCATCCTGGATGCACTGGGAAGAGCGCTCAGGAGAAGGCTGCTTCCAGCTTGACAGCCCTTGAGCCTAAGGCACACTGCTTTCCTTTGGGAAGCAGCCGGAATGTGGCTCCTTCCCATCCCTCTTCTCCATAGAATGGATTAGAATAGATTAAAATGGAATGGAATGCAATGCAATGGTTATGGATCATGGAGTGGGGTGGGTTGGGAAGGAGCTTGAGATCATCCACTTCCAACCCCTTGCCATGGGCAGGGATGCCTTCCATAGAGCAGCTTGCTCCAAGCTGGCCTGCAGCACTGCCAGGGATGGAGCATCCAAACCTTCTCCATCCATGCCATCCCAGTGCCCCAGCACCCTCTTAGGGAATCCCTTCCTTATCTCCAGCCTGCAATTCCCTCTCGGAACCCATCAGCCCTTGTCCTATGGCTCCAATCCCTGCTCTTCCACTCCCTCCCAGCTTCACCACGGATTGCTTCATGATGGTCAGAATCATGGACGTGGCTTGGGCCAATGCCGAGACCCACAAGTGTTGGATACAGCAGGTCGTGGTCCAGGAATATTATACGGCTTAGGATCACGGTTAGGGTTAGGTTTAGAATTACGGTTAGCTTTAGGGTTAGGGTCAGGGTCACGGTTAGGTACAGGGTTAGGTTTAGGGTTAGGTCTTAGGTTTAGGGATAGGGTTAGGTTTAGGGTTACGTGTTAGGGTTAGGGATAGGGTTAGGGTTAGGGTTAGGGTTAACTGTAACCGGAGTTAACCCTAGGGGTGGAGTTAAGACCAGGTTGAGTCTTAGGGTTAGGGTTAGAGTTGCAGTTAGGATCAGGTTTAGGGTTAGGATTAGGGTTAGGGTTTAGGGTTAGGGTTAGGGTTAACCTTCACCAGAGTTAAGCCTGGGGGCGGAGTTAACCCCAGGGTTAGGGTTAAGATTAGTGTTAGCATTAACCCTAATCAGAATTAACCCTAGTTGCGGGTTTAATCACAGGCTTAGGGTTAGGGTTAGGGTTAGGGTCTGGCTTAGCGTTAGACTTAAGTTTAGGGTTAGGTTAACCCTAACCGGAGTTAACTAGGGTTAGGGTTAGGGTTAGAGTTAGGGTTAGGGTTAGGGTTAGGGTTAACCTTCACCAGAGTTAAGCCTGGGGGCGGAGTTAACCCCAGGGTTAGGGTTAGGATTAGTGTTAGCATTAACCCTAATCAGAATTAACCCTAGTTGCGGGTTTAATCACAGGCTTAGGGTTAGGGTTAGGGTTAGGGTCTGGCTTAGCGTTAGACTTAAGTTTAGGGTTAGGTTAACCCTAACCGGAGTTAACTAGGGTTAGGGTTAGGGTTAGAGTTAGGGTTAGGGTTAGGGTTAGGGTTAGGGTTAACCTTCACCAGAGTTAAGCCTGGGGGCGGAGTTAACCCCAGGGTTAGGGTTAGGATTAGTGTTAGCATTAACCCTAATCAGAATTAACCCTAGTTGCGGGTTTAATCACAGGCTTAGGGTTAGGGTTAGGGTTAGGGTCTGGCTTAGCGTTAGACTTAAGTTTAGGGTTAGGTTAACCCTAACCGGAGTTAACTAGGGTTAGGGTTAGGGTTAGAGTTAGGGTTAGGGTTAGGGTTAGGGTTAGGGTTAACCTTCACCAGAGTTAAGCCTGGGGGCGGAGTTAACCCCAGGGTTAGGGTTAGGATTAGTGTTAGCATTAACCCTAATCAGAATTAACCCTAGTTGCGGGTTTAATCACAGGCTTAGGGTTAGGGTTAGGGTCTGGCTTAGCATTAGACTTAAGTTTAGGGTTAGGTTAACCCTAACCGGAGTTAACTAGGGTTAGGGTTAGGGTTAGGGTTAAGGTTAGGGTTACCTCTAACCGGAGTTAACCCTAGGGGTTAACTGCTCAAGGTTCCTCCCCAAAAACCCCAAGTGCTGGAGCTCACCCACGTCTGCCCCGGGAGCAGGGTCAGGCCCCACAGCTCTGCTCCTGCCAGCGCTGCCGAGCCCTGCACTCCCTTGATGGTGCCATCAGAGCGCCCCACACACCGCAGCACGGGCTGGGCCATTGCTCTGGCTCCGGCAGAGGCACAAGTGCCTTTGGAAGCTGCCAGCGAACAACAAGAGCTGAGAGGCGGCTGCAGAAGGGCTCTGCTGTCGGGCTGAAAGCCAAGGGTGGTGCAGGGCAAAGGAGAGACGGCAGAGCCTCAGCCCTTGGGCTTCCTTCAGAGGAGGTGGCGCTGCTGCCCTTGATCCTGGCTGTTCTCCAGGCCTGACCTGCCCTCAGCGGTCTCCAGTGGCCTCTGGCAAGGCCAGCAGCAGAGACAGGATGTTCTGCACAAATGTCTGCACCTGCTCCTGGGCCTGGGCAGTGCTGAGAGCTCTTCTGCAGCCAAATGCAAATCGTACTTTACAGTCAGACAGCGTGGTGTGGGGTGGAAGGGACCTTAAATCCCCATAGGGATTCAGAGCATCCCACAAGCAGAGCATCCCACAGGGATTCACAGCATCCCACAGTCAGAGCATCGCATAAGGAATCAGAGCATCCCACAAGGATTCAGAGCATCCCACAAGCAGAGCATGCCAGAGGGCTCCAGAGCATCCCACAGGGCTCCAGAGCATCCCACAGGGCTCCAGAGCATCCCACCAAGCAGAGCACCCCGCAGAGATTCACAGCATCACACAACCACAGCATAATACAGAGCTCCAGAGCATCCCATAGGGATTCAGAGCACCCCAAGCGCATCAGAACCCCCCCATCTCCCCATGGAAGCCCCCATCGACACCCCTGACCCACCCCCCTCCCCATGGAGCTCCCCCCATGGAACCTGCCTCTCTATGACATCAGCCCCAGCTCCAAGGGACCTGCATCCAGCACCCGTATCCCCGGGGCAGTTGCGCTTTGGGTGCAGTGGTGCTTGCAGCTCCTTGCTTGCAGCTCCTTGGTGTCACCTCCTTGGTGTCACTCTTAGCGGTGGTGGCAGCGATGGCTTTGCTCCGTGTCATCATCCTGCTGGCTTCGGCCTGGCTGGTGCAAGGCTCCTGGGACAGCTGTGGGTGAGTGGCTCCAGGCTCCAGGGTTCCTGGTATTCCATAGGGAGATGCTGCTGCTCCCAGCCACGGTCACACCAATGGGGAGGTGGGATTTGAGGAGCCCCACTTGCTTGCCATCACCCCATGCGCTGGCACAGCACAGCTATGGGGCACCCCATAGGGTCCTGTGTCCTGCAGCACCCTAGGAGGCAGGATGATGCTCATCTCTGGGACACTGCGGAGGGTCCCTTTTCCCTGCAGCACCCAATGGGGCGGGACAATGCTCGCCCTTCATCCCTAAGCATCAAGTGTTGGGCTTCTGCTTCAAGAGGGACCTGCGGTACCCGTCCCATGGCTGATTCTTACGGGATGTCGCGCATCGTCGGAGGCACGGATGCGCACCAGGGCGCCTGGCCGCGGGTGCTCAGCATCCAGTTCCCCACAGCCACCGCATTCTCGCACATCTGCGGGGGGTCCCTCATCCCGTATGAAGACAGGCTGAGGAAGTTGGGGCTTTTCAGCCTGGAGAAGAGAAGGCTGCGTGGAGACCTCAGAGCAGCCTTCCAGTACCTGAAGGGGGCCTACAGGGATGCTGGGGAGGGACTCTTTGTCAGGGACTGTAGTGACAGGACAAGGGCTAATGGGTTAAAACTTAAACAGGGGAAGTTTAAATTGGATATAAGGAGGAAATTCTTTCCTGTTAGGGTGGGGAGACGCTGGAATCGGTTGCCCAGGGAGGTTCCGAGTGCTCCATCCCTGGCGGTGTTCAAGGCCAGGTTGGATGAAGCCTTGTGTGGGATGGTTTAGTGAGAGGTGTCCCTGTCCGTGGCAGGGGGGTTGGAACTAGATGATCTTAAGGTCCTTTCCAACCCTAACTATTCTATGATTCTGTGATTCTATGATCACCCCTCAATGGGTCCTCACAGCCACTCACTGCTTCGTCGGGCAAAAGTAAGGGGGAGAAGGGATTGCAGCCATAGGGAATAGGCCAGGAGCAGCTCCCAGCCCGTCCCCTTCCCCATCCTGGATGCACTGGGAAGAGCGCTCAGGAGAAGGCTGCTTCCAGCTTGACAGCCCTTGAGCCTAAGGCACACTGCTTTCCTTTGGGAAGCAGCCGGAATGTGGCTCCTTCCCATCCCTCTTCTCCATAGAATGGATTAGAATAGATTAAAATGGAATGGAATGCAATGCAATGGTTATGGATCATGGAGTGGGGTGGGTTGGGAAGGAGCTTGAGATCATCCACTTCCAACCCCTTGCCATGGGCAGGGATGCCTTCCATAGAGCAGCTTGCTCCAAGCTGGCCTGCAGCACTGCCAGGGATGGAGCATCCAAACCTTCTCCATCCATGCCATCCCAGTGCCCCAGCACCCTCTTAGGGAATCCCTTCCTTATCTCCAGCCTGCAATTCCCT
This sequence comes from Lathamus discolor, assembly GCF_037157495.1. Taxonomy (NCBI): domain Eukaryota; kingdom Metazoa; phylum Chordata; class Aves; order Psittaciformes; family Psittacidae; genus Lathamus; species Lathamus discolor. The sequence continues at coordinate 724,854 of NW_027069387.1, forward strand.
CTCGGAACCCATCAGCCCTTGTCCTATGGCTCCAATCCCTGCTCTTCCACTCCCTCCCAGCTTCACCACGGATTGCTTCATGATGGTCAGAATCATGGACGTGGCTTGGGCCAATGCCGAGACCCACAAGTGTTGGATACAGCAGGTCGTGGTCCAGGAATATTATACGGCTTAGGATCACGGTTAGGGTTAGGTTTAGAATTACGGTTAGCTTTAGGGTTAGGGTCAGGGTCACGGTTAGGTACAGGGTTAGGTTTAGGGTTAGGTCTTAGGTTTAGGGATAGGGTTAGGTTTAGGGTTACGTGTTAGGGTTAGGGATAGGGTTAGGGTTAGGGTTAGGGTTAACTGTAACCGGAGTTAACCCTAGGGGTGGAGTTAAGACCAGGTTGAGTCTTAGGGTTAGGGTTAGAGTTGCAGTTAGGATCAGGTTTAGGGTTAGGATTAGGGTTAGGGTTTAGGGTTAGGGTTAGGGTTAACCTTCACCAGAGTTAAGCCTGGGGGCGGAGTTAACCCCAGGGTTAGGGTTAAGATTAGTGTTAGCATTAACCCTAATCAGAATTAACCCTAGTTGCGGGTTTAATCACAGGCTTAGGGTTAGGGTTAGGGTTAGGGTCTGGCTTAGCGTTAGACTTAAGTTTAGGGTTAGGTTAACCCTAACCGGAGTTAACTAGGGTTAGGGTTAGGGTTAGAGTTAGGGTTAGGGTTAGGGTTAGGGTTAACCTTCACCAGAGTTAAGCCTGGGGGCGGAGTTAACCCCAGGGTTAGGGTTAGGATTAGTGTTAGCATTAACCCTAATCAGAATTAACCCTAGTTGCGGGTTTAATCACAGGCTTAGGGTTAGGGTTAGGGTTAGGGTCTGGCTTAGCGTTAGACTTAAGTTTAGGGTTAGGTTAACCCTAACCGGAGTTAACTAGGGTTAGGGTTAGGGTTAGAGTTAGGGTTAGGGTTAGGGTTAGGGTTAGGGTTAACCTTCACCAGAGTTAAGCCTGGGGGCGGAGTTAACCCCAGGGTTAGGGTTAGGATTAGTGTTAGCATTAACCCTAATCAGAATTAACCCTAGTTGCGGGTTTAATCACAGGCTTAGGGTTAGGGTTAGGGTTAGGGTCTGGCTTAGCGTTAGACTTAAGTTTAGGGTTAGGTTAACCCTAACCGGAGTTAACTAGGGTTAGGGTTAGGGTTAGAGTTAGGGTTAGGGTTAGGGTTAGGGTTAGGGTTAACCTTCACCAGAGTTAAGCCTGGGGGCGGAGTTAACCCCAGGGTTAGGGTTAGGATTAGTGTTAGCATTAACCCTAATCAGAATTAACCCTAGTTGCGGGTTTAATCACAGGCTTAGGGTTAGGGTTAGGGTCTGGCTTAGCATTAGACTTAAGTTTAGGGTTAGGTTAACCCTAACCGGAGTTAACTAGGGTTAGGGTTAGGGTTAGGGTTAAGGTTAGGGTTACCTCTAACCGGAGTTAACCCTAGGGGTTAACTGCTCAAGGTTCCTCCCCAAAAACCCCAAGTGCTGGAGCTCACCCACGTCTGCCCCGGGAGCAGGGTCAGGCCCCACAGCTCTGCTCCTGCCAGCGCTGCCGAGCCCTGCACTCCCTTGATGGTGCCATCAGAGCGCCCCACACACCGCAGCACGGGCTGGGCCATTGCTCTGGCTCCGGCAGAGGCACAAGTGCCTTTGGAAGCTGCCAGCGAACAACAAGAGCTGAGAGGCGGCTGCAGAAGGGCTCTGCTGTCGGGCTGAAAGCCAAGGGTGGTGCAGGGCAAAGGAGAGACGGCAGAGCCTCAGCCCTTGGGCTTCCTTCAGAGGAGGTGGCGCTGCTGCCCTTGATCCTGGCTGCTCTCCAGGCCTGACCTGCCCTCAGCGGTCTCCAGTGGCCTCTGGCAAGGCCAGCAGCAGAGACAGGATGTTCTGCACAAATGTCTGCACCTGCTCCTGGGCCTGGGCAGTGCTGAGAGCTCTTCTGCAGCCAAATGCAAATCGTACTTTACAGTCAGACAGCGTGGTGTGGGGTGGAAGGGACCTTAAATCCCCATAGGGATTCAGAGCATCCCACAAGCAGAGCATCCCACAGGGATTCACAGCATCCCACAGTCAGAGCATCGCATAAGGAATCAGAGCATCCCACAAGGATTCAGAGCATCCCACAAGCAGAGCATGCCAGAGGGCTCCAGAGCATCCCACAGGGCTCCAGAGCATCCCACAGGGCTCCAGAGCATCCCACCAAGCAGAGCACCCCGCAGAGATTCACAGCATCACACAACCACAGCATAATACAGAGCTCCAGAGCATCCCATAGGGATTCAGAGCACCCCAAGCGCATCAGAACCCCCCCATCTCCCCATGGAAGCCCCCATCGACACCCCTGACCCACCCCCCTCCCCATGGAGCTCCCCCCATGGAACCTGCCTCTCTATGACATCAGCCCCAGCTCCAAGGGACCTGCATCCAGCACCCGTATCCCCGGGGCAGTTGCGCTTTGGGTGCAGTGGTGCTTGCAGCTCCTTGCTTGCAGCTCCTTGGTGTCACCTCCTTGGTGTCACTCTTAGCGGTGGTGGCAGCGATGGCTTTGCTCCGTGTCATCATCCTGCTGGCTTCGGCCTGGCTGGTGCAAGGCTCCTGGGACAGCTGTGGGTGAGTGGCTCCAGGCTCCAGGGTTCCTGGTATTCCATAGGGAGATGCTGCTGCTCCCAGCCACGGTCACACCAATGGGGAGGTGGGATTTGAGGAGCCCCACTTGCTTGCCATCACCCCATGCGCTGGCACAGCACAGCTATGGGGCACCCCATAGGGTCCTGTGTCCTGCAGCACCCTAGGAGGCAGGATGATGCTCATCTCTGGGACACTGCGGAGGGTCCCTTTTCCCTGCAGCACCCAATGGGGCGGGACAATGCTCGCCCTTCATCCCTAAGCATCAAGTGTTGGGCTTCTGCTTCAAGAGGGACCTGCGGTACCCGTCCCATGGCTGATTCTTACGGGATGTCGCGCATCGTCGGAGGCACGGATGCGCACCAGGGCGCCTGGCCGCGGGTGCTCAGCATCCAGTTCCCCACAGCCACCGCATTCTCGCACATCTGCGGGGGGTCCCTCATCCCGTATGAAGACAGGCTGAGGAAGTTGGGGCTTTTCAGCCTGGAGAAGAGAAGGCTGCGTGGAGACCTCATAGCAGCCTTCCAGTACCTGAAGGGGGCCTACAGGGATGCTGGGGAGGGACTCTTTGTCAGGGACTGTAGTGACAGGACAAGGGGTAATGGGTTAAAACTTAAACAGGGGAAGTTTAAATTGGATATAAGGAGGAAATTCTTTCCTGTTAGGGTGGGGAGACGCTGGAATCGGTTGCCCAGGGAGGTTCCGAGTGCTCCATCCCTGGCGGTGTTCAAGGCCAGGTTGGATGAAGCCTTGTGTGGGATGGTTTAGTGAGAGGTGTCCCTGTCCGTGGCAGGGGGGTTGGAACTAGATGATCTTAAGGTCCTTTCCAACCCTAACTATTCTATGATTCTGTGATTCTATGATCACCCCTCAATGGGTCCTCACAGCCACTCACTGCTTCGTCGGGCAAAAGTAAGGGGGAGAAGGGATTGCAGCCATAGGGAATAGGCCAGGAGCAGCTCCCAGCCCGTCCCCTTCCCCATCCTGGATGCACTGGGAAGAGCGCTCAGGAGAAGGCTGCTTCCAGCTTGACAGCCCTTGAGCCTAAGGCACACTGCTTTCCTTTGGGAAGCAGCCGGAATGTGGCTCCTTCCCATCCCTCTTCTCCATAGAATGGATTAGAATAGATTAAAATGGAATGGAATGCAATGCAATGGTTATGGATCATGGAGTGGGGTGGGTTGGGAAGGAGCTTGAGATCATCCACTTCCAACCCCTTGCCATGGGCAGGGATGCCTTCCATAGAGCAGCTTGCTCCAAGCTGGCCTGCAGCACTGCCAGGGATGGAGCATCCAAACCTTCTCCATCCATGCCATCCCAGTGCCCCAGCACCCTCTTAGGGAATCCCTTCCTTATCTCCAGCCTGCAATTCCCTCTCGGAACCCATCAGCCCTTGTCCTATGGCTCCAATCCCTGCTCTTCCACTCCCTCCCAGCTTCACCACGGATTGCTTCATGATGGTCAGAATCATGGACGTGGCTTGGGCCAATGCCGAGACCCACAAGTGTTGGATACGGCAGGTCGTGGTCCAGGAATATTATACGGCTTAGGATCACGGTTAGGGTTAGGTTTAGAATTACGGTTAGCTTTAGGGTTAGGGTCAGGGTCACGGTTAGGTACAGGGTTAGGTTTAGGGTTAGGTCTTAGGTTTAGGGATAGGGTTAGGTTTAGGGTTACGTGTTAGGGTTAGGGATAGGGTTAGGGTTAGGGTTAGGGTTAGGGTTAACTGTAACCGGAGTTAACCCTAGGGGTGGAGTTAAGACCAGGTTGAGTCTTAGGGTTAGGGTTAGAGTTGCAGTTAGGATCAGGTTTAGGGTTAGGATTAGGGTTAGGGTTTAGGGTTAGGGTTAGGGTTAACCTTCACCAGAGTTAAGCCTGGGGGCGGAGTTAACCCCAGGGTTAGGGTTAGGATTAGTGTTAGCATTAACCCTAATCAGAATTAACCCTAGTTGCGGGTTTAATCACAGGCTTAGGGTTAGGGTTAGGGTTAGGGTCTGGCTTAGCGTTAGACTTAAGTTTAGGGTTAGGTTAACCCTAACCGGAGTTAACTAGGGTTAGGGTTAGGGTTAGAGTTAGGGTTAGGGTTAGGGTTAGGGTTAGGGTTAACCTTCACCAGAGTTAAGCCTGGGGGCGGAGTTAACCCCAGGGTTAGGGTTAGGATTAGTGTTAGCATTAACCCTAATCAGAATTAACCCTAGTTGCGGGTTTAATCACAGGCTTAGGGTTAGGTTTAGGGTTAGGGTCTGGCTTAGCGTTAGACTTAAGTTTAGGGTAAGGTTAACCCTAACCGGAGTTAACTAGGGTTAGGGTTAGGGTTAGGGTTAAGGTTAGGGTTACCTCTAACCGGAGTTAACCCTAGGGGTTAACTGCTCAAGGTTCCTCCCCAAAAACCCCAAGTGCTGGAGCTCACCCACGTCTGCCCCGGGAGCAGGGTCAGGCCCCACAGCTCTGCTCCTGCCAGCGCTGCCGAGCCCTGCACTCCCTTGATGGTGCCATCAGAGCGCCCCACACACCGCAGCACGGGCTGGGCCATTGCTCTGGCTCCGGCAGAGGCACAAGTGCCTTTGGAAGCTGCCAGCGAACAACAAGAGCTGAGAGGCGGCTGCAGAAGGGCTCTGCTGTCGGGCTGAAAGCCAAGGGTGGTGCAGGGCAAAGGAGAGACGGCAGAGCCTCAGCCCTTGGGCTTCCTTCAGAGGAGGTGGCGCTGCTGCCCTTGATCCTGGCTGCTCTCCAGGCCTGACCTGCCCTCAGCGGTCTCCAGTGGCCTCTGGCAAGGCCAGCAGCAGAGACAGGATGTTCTGCACAAATGTCTGCACCTGCTCCTGGGCCTGGGCAGTGCTGAGAGCTCTTCTGCAGCCAAATGCAAATCGTACTTTACAGTCAGACAGCGTGGTGTGGGGTGGAAGGGACCTTAAATCCCCATAGGGATTCAGAGCATCCCACAAGCAGAGCATCCCACAGGGATTCACAGCATCCCACAGGCAGAGCATCGCATAAGGAATCAGAGCATCCCACAAGGATTCAGAGCATCCCACAAGCAGAGCATGCCAGAGGGCTCCAGAGCATCCCACAGGGCTCCAGAGCATCCCACAGGGCTCCAGAGCATCCCACCAAGCAGAGCACCCCGCAGAGATTCACAGCATCACACAACCACAGCATAATACAGAGCTCCAGAGCATCCCATAGGGATTCAGAGCACCCCAAGCGCATCAGAACCCCCCCATCTCCCCATGGAAGCCCCCATTGACACCCCTGACCCACCCCCCTCCCCATGGAGCTCCCCCCATGGAACCTGCCTCTCTATGACATCAGCCCCAGCTCCAAGGGACCTGCATCCAGCACCCGTATCCCCGGGGCAGTTGCGCTTTGGGTGCAGTGGTGCTTGCAGCTCCTTGCTTGCAGCTCCTTGGTGTCACCTCCTTGGTGTCACTCTTAGCGGTGGTGGCAGCGATGGCTTTGCTCCGTGTCATCATCCTGCTGGCTTCGGCCTGGCTGGTGCAAGGCTCCTGGGACAGCTGTGGGTGAGTGGCTCCAGGCTCCAGGGTTCCTGGTATTCCATAGGGAGATGCTGCTGCTCCCAGCCACGGTCACACCAATGGGGAGGTGGGATTTGAGGAGCCCCACTTGCTTGCCATCACCCCATGCGCTGGCACAGCACAGCTATGGGGCACCCCATAGGGTCCTGTGTCCTGCAGCACCCTAGGAGGCAGGATGATGCTCATCTCTGGGACACTGCGGAGGGTCCCTTTTCCCTGCAGCACCCAATGGGGCGGGACAATGCTCGCCCTTCATCCCTAAGCATCAAGTGTTGGGCTTCTGCTTCAAGAGGGACCTGCGGTACCCGTCCCATGGCTGATTCTTACGGGATGTCGCGCATCGTCGGAGGCACGGATGCGCACCAGGGCGCCTGGCCGCGGGTGCTCAGCATCCAGTTCCCCACAGCCACCGCATTCTCGCACATCTGCGGGGGGTCCCTCATCCCGTATGAAGACAGGCTGAGGAAGTTGGGGCTTTTCAGCCTGGAGAAGAGAAGGCTGCGTGGAGACCTCAGAGCAGCCTTCCAGTACCTGAAGGGGGCCTACAGGGATGCTGGGGAGGGACTCTTTGTCAGGGACTGTAGTGACAGGACAAGGGGTAATGGGTTAAAACTTAAACAGGGGAAGTTTAAATTGGATATAAGGAGGAAATTCTTTCCTGTTAGGGTGGGGAGACGCTGGAATCGGTTGCCCAGGGAGGTTCCGAGTGCTCCATCCCTGGCGGTGTTCAAGGCCAGGTTGGATGAAGCCTTGTGTGGGATGGTTTAGTGAGAGGTGTCCCTGTCCGTGGCAGGGGGGTTGGAACTAGATGATCTTAAGGTCCTTTCCAACCCTAACTATTCTATGATTCTGTGATTCTATGATCACCCCTCAATGGGTCCTCACAGCCACTCACTGCTTCGTCGGGCAAAAGTAAGGGGGAGAAGGGATTGCAGCCATAGGGAATAGGCCAGGAGCAGCTCCCAGCCCGTCCCCTTCCCCATCCTGGATGCACTGGGAAGAGCGCTCAGGAGAAGGCTGCTTCCAGCTTGACAGCCCTTGAGCCTAAGGCACACTGCTTTCCTTTGGGAAGCAGCCGGAATGTGGCTCCTTCCCATCCCTTTTCTCCATAGAATGGATTAGAATAGATTAAAATGGAATGGAATGCAATGCAATGGTTATGGATCATGGAGTGGGGTGGGTTGGGAAGGAGCTTGAGATCATCCACTTCCAACCCCTTGCCATGGGCAGGGATGCCTTCCATAGAGCAGCTTGCTCCAAGCTGGCCTGCAGCACTGCCAGGGATGGAGCATCCAAACCTTCTCCATCCATGCCATCCCAGTGCCCCAGCACCCTCTTAGGGAATCCCTTCCTTATCTCCAGCCTGCAATTCCCTCTCGGAACCCATCAGCCCTTGTCCTATGGCTCCAATCCCTGCTCTTCCACTCCCTCCCAGCTTCACCACGGATTGCTTCATGATGGTCAGAATCATGGACGTGGCTTGGGCCAATGCCGAGACCCACAAGTGTTGGATACGGCAGGTCGTGGTCCAGGAATATTATACGGCTTAGGATCACGGTTAGGGTTAGGTTTAGAATTACGGTTAGCTTTAGGGTTAGGGTCAGGGTCACGGTTAGGTACAGGGTTAGGTTTAGGGTTAGGTCTTAGGTTTAGGGATAGGGTTAGGTTTAGGGTTACGTGTTAGGGTTAGGGATAGGGTTAGGGTTAGGGTTAGGGTTAACTGTAACCGGAGTTAACCCTAGGGGTGGAGTTAAGACCAGGTTGAGTCTTAGGGTTAGGGTTAGAGTTGCAGTTAGGATCAGGTTTAGGGTTAGGATTTGGGTTAGGGGTTAGGGTTAGGGTTAGGGTTAACCTTCACCAGAGTTAAGCCTGGGGGCGGAGTTAACCCCAGGGTTAGGGTTAGGATTAGTGTTAGCATTAACCCTAATCAGAATTAACCCTAGTTGCGGGTTTAATCACAGGCTTAGGGTTAGGGTTAGGGTTAGGGTCTGGCTTAGCGTTAGACTTAAGTTTAGGGTTAGGTTAACCCTAACCGGAGTTAACTAGGGTTAGGGTTAGGGTTAGAGTTAGGGTTAGGGTTAGGGTTAGGGTTATGGTTAACCTTCACCAGAGTTAAGCCTGGGGGCGGAGTTAACCCCAGGGTTAGGGTTAGGATTAGTGTTAGCATTAACCCTAATCAGAATTAACCCTAGTTGCGGGTTTAATCACAGGCTTAGGGTTAGGGTTAGGGTTAGGGTCTGGCTTAGCGTTAGACTTAAGTTTAGGGTTAGGTTAACCCTAACCGGAGTTAACTAGGGTTAGGGTTAGGGTTAGGGTTAAGGTTAGGGTTACCTCTAACCGGAGTTAACCCTAGGGGTTAACTGCTCAAGGTTCCTCCCCAAAAACCCCAAGTGCTGGAGCTCACCCACGTCTGCCCCGGGAGCAGGGTCAGGCCCCACAGCTCTGCTCCTGCCAGCGCTGCCGAGCCCTGCACTCCCTTGATGGTGCCATCAGAGCGCCCCACACACCGCAGCACGGGCTGGGCCATTGCTCTGGCTCCGGCAGAGGCACAAGTGCCTTTGGAAGCTGCCAGCGAACAACAAGAGCTGAGAGGCGGCTGCAGAAGGGCTCTGCTGTCGGGCTGAAAGCCAAGGGTGGTGCAGGGCAAAGGAGAGACGGCAGAGCCTCAGCCCTTGGGCTTCCTTCAGAGGAGGTGGCGCTGCTGCCCTTGATCCTGGCTGTTCTCCAGGCCTGACCTGCCCTCAGCGGTCTCCAGTGGCCTCTGGCAAGGCCAGCAGCAGAGACAGGATGTTCTGCACAAATGTCTGCACCTGCTCCTGGGTCTGGGCAGTGCTGAGAGCTCTTCTGCAGCCAAATGCAAATCGTACTTTACAGTCAGACAGCGTGGTGTGGGGTGGAAGGGACCTTAAATCCCCATAGGGATTCAGAGCATCCCACAAGCAGAGCATCCCACAGGGATTCACAGCATCCCACAGGCAGAGCATCGCATAAGGAATCAGAGCATCCCACAAGGATTCAGAGCATCCCACAAGCAGAGCATGCCAGAGGGCTCCAGAGCATCCCACAGGGCTCCAGAGCATCCCACAGGGCTCCAGAGCATCCCACCAAGCAGAGCACCCCGCAGAGATTCACAGCATCACACAACCACAGCATAATACAGAGCTCCAGAGCATCCCATAGGGATTCAGAGCACCCCAAGCGCATCAGAACCCCCCCATCTCCCCATGGAAGCCCCCATCGACACCCCTGACCCACCCCCCTCCCCATGGAGCTCCCCCCATGGAACCTGCCTCTCTATGACATCAGCCCCAGCTCCAAGGGACCTGCATCCAGCACCCGTATCCCCGGGGCAGTTGCGCTTTGGGTGCAGTGGTGCTTGCAGCTCCTTGCTTGCAGCTCCTTGGTGTCACCTCCTTGGTGTCACTCTTAGCGGTGGTGGCAGCGATGGCTTTGCTCCGTGTCATCATCCTGCTGGCTTCGGCCTGGCTGGTGCAAGGCTCCTGGGACAGCTGTGGGTGAGTGGCTCCAGGCTCCAGGGTTCCTGGTATTCCATAGGGAGATGCTGCTGCTCCCAGCCACGGTCACACCAATGGGGAGGTGGGATTTGAGGAGCCCCACTTGCTTGCCATCACCCCATGCGCTGGCACAGCACAGCTATGGGGCACCCCATAGGGTCCTGTGTCCTGCAGCACCCTAGGAGGCAGGATGATGCTCATCTCTGGGACACTGCGGAGGGTCCCTTTTCCCTGCAGCACCCAATGGGGCGGGACAATGCTCGCCCTTCATCCCTAAGCATCAAGTGTTGGGCTTCTGCTTCAAGAGGGACCTGCGGTACCCGTCCCATGGCTGATTCTTACGGGATGTCGCGCATCGTCGGAGGCACGGATGCGCACCAGGGCGCCTGGCCGCGGGTGCTCAGCATCCAGTTCCCCACAGCCACCGCATTCTCGCACATCTGCGGGGGGTCCCTCATCCCGTATGAAGACAGGCTGAGGAAGTTGGGGCTTTTCAGCCTGGAGAAGAGAAGGCTGCGTGGAGACCTCATAGCAGCCTTCCAGTACCTGAAGGGGGCCTACAGGGATGCTGGGGAGGGACTCTTTGTCAGGGACTGTAGTGACAGGACAAGGGGTAATGGGTTAAAACTTAAACAGGGGAAGTTTAAATTGGATATAAGGAGGAAATTCTTTCCTGTTAGGGTGGGGAGACGCTGGAATCGGTTGCCCAGGGAGGTTCCGAGTGCTCCATCCCTGGCGGTGTTCAAGGCCAGGTTGGATGAAGCCTTGTGTGGGATGGTTTAGTGAGAGGTGTCCCTGTCCGTGGCAGGGGGGTTGGAACTAGATGATCTTAAGGTCCTTTCCAACCCTAACTATTCTATGATTCTGTGATTCTATGATCACCCCTCAATGGGTCCTCACAGCCACTCACTGCTTCGTCGGGCAAAAGTAAGGGGGAGAAGGGATTGCAGCCATAGGGAATAGGCCAGGAGCAGCTCCCAGCCCGTCCCCTTCCCCATCCTGGATGCACTGGGAAGAGCGCTCAGGAGAAGGCTGCTTCCAGCTTGACAGCCCTTGAGCCTAAGGCACACTGCTTTCCTTTGGGAAGCAGCCGGAATGTGGCTCCTTCCCATCCCTCTTCTCCATAGAATGGATTAGAATAGATTAAAATGGAATGGAATGCAATGCAATGGTTATGGATCATGGAGTGGGGTGGGTTGGGAAGGAGCTTGAGATCATCCACTTCCAACCCCTTGCCATGGGCAGGGATGCCTTCCATAGAGCAGCTTGCTCCAAGCTGGCCTGCAGCACTGCCAGGGATGGAGCATCCAAACCTTCTCCATCCATGCCATCCCAGTGCCCCAGCACCCTCTTAGGGAATCCCTTCCTTATCTCCAGCCTGCAATTCCCTCTCGGAACCCATCAGCCCTTGTCCTATGGCTCCAATCCCTGCTCTTCCACTCCCTCCCAGCTTCACCACGGATTGCTTCATGATGGTCAGAATCATGGACGTGGCTTGGGCCAATGCCGAGACCCACAAGTGTTGGATACGGCAGGTCGTGGTCCAGGAATATTATACGGCTTAGGATCACGGTTAGGGTTAGGTTTAGAATTACGGTTAGCTTTAGGGTTAGGGTCAGGGTCACGGTTAGGTACAGGGTTAGGTTTAGGGTTAGGTCTTAGGTTTAGGGATAGGGTTAGGTTTAGGGTTACGTGTTAGGGTTAGGGATAGGGTTAGGGTTAGGGTTAGGGTTAACTGTAACCGGAGTTAACCCTAGGGGTGGAGTTAAGACCAGGTTGAGTCTTAGGGTTAGGGTTAGAGTTGCAGTTAGGATCAGGTTTAGGGTTAGGATTAGGGTTAGGGTTTAGGGTTAGGGTTAGGGTTAACCTTCACCAGAGTTAAGCCTGGGGGCGGAGTTAACCCCAGGGTTAGGGTTAGGATTAGTGTTAGCATTAACCCTAATCAGAATTAACCCTAGTTGCGGGTTTAATCACAGGCTTAGGGTTAGGGTTAGGGTTAGGGTCTGGCTTAGCGTTAGACTTAAGTTTAGGGTTAGGTTAACCCTAACCGGAGTTAACTAGGGTTAGGGTTAGGGTTAGAGTTAGGGTTAGGGTTAGGGTTAGGGTTAGGGTTAACCTTCACCAGAGTTAAGCCTGGGGGCGGAGTTAACCCCAGGGTTAGGGTTAGGATTAGTGTTAGCATTAACCCTAATCAGAATTAACCCTAGTTGCGGGTTTAATCACAGGCTTAGGGTTAGGGTTAGGGTTAGGGTCTGGCTTAGCGTTAGACTTAAGTTTAGGGTTAGGTTAACCCTAACCGGAGTTAACTAGGGTTAGGGTTAGGGTTAGGGTTAAGGTTAGGGTTACCTCTAACCGGAGTTAACCCTAGGGGTTAACTGCTCAAGGTTCCTCCCCAAAAACCCCAAGTGCTGGAGCTCACCCACGTCTGCCCCGGGAGCAGGGTCAGGCCCCACAGCTCTGCTCCTGCCAGCGCTGCCGAGCCCTGCACTCCCTTGATGGTGCCATCAGAGCGCCCCACACACCGCAGCACGGGCTGGGCCATTGCTCTGGCTCCGGCAGAGGCACAAGTGCCTTTGGAAGCTGCCAGCGAACAACAAGAGCTGAGAGGCGGCTGCAGAAGGGCTCTGCTGTCGGGCTGAAAGCCAAGGGTGGTGCAGGGCAAAGGAGAGACGGCAGAGCCTCAGCCCTTGGGCTTCCTTCAGAGGAGGTGGCGCTGCTGCCCTTGATCCTGGCTGCTCTCCAGGCCTGACCTGCCCTCAGCGGTCTCCAGTGGCCTCTGGCAAGGCCAGCAGCAGAGACAGGATGTTCTGCACAAATGTCTGCACCTGCTCCTGGGCCTGGGCAGTGCTGAGAGCTCTTCTGCAGCCAAATGCAAATCGTACTTTACAGTCAGACAGCGTGGTGTGGGGTGGAAGGGACCTTAAATCCCCATAGGGATTCAGAGCATCCCACAAGCAGAGCATCCCACAGGGATTCACAGCATCCCACAGGCAGAGCATCGCATAAGGAATCAGAGCATCCCACAAGGATTCAGAGCATCCCACAAGCAGAGCATGCCAGAGGGCTCCAGAGCATCCCACAGGGCTCCAGAGCATCCCACAGGGCTCCAGAGCATCCCACCAAGCAGAGCACCCCGCAGAGATTCACAGCATCACACAACCACAGCATAATACAGAGCTCCAGAGCATCCCATAGGGATTCAGAGCACCCCAAGCGCATCAGAACCCCCCCATCTCCCCATGGAAGCCCCCATCGACACCCCTGACCCACCCCCCTCCCCATGGAGCTCCCCCCATGGAACCTGCCTCTCTATGACATCAGCCCCAGCTCCAAGGGACCTGCATCCAGCACCCGTATCCCCGGGGCAGTTGCGCTTTGGGTGCAGTGGTGCTTGCAGCTCCTTGCTTGCAGCTCCTTGGTGTCACCTCCTTGGTGTCACTCTTAGCGGTGGTGGCAGCGATGGCTTTGCTCCGTGTCATCATCCTGCTGGCTTCGGCCTGGCTGGTGCAAGGCTCCTGGGACAGCTGTGGGTGAGTGGCTCCAGGCTCCAGGGTTCCTGGTATTCCATAGGGAGATGCTGCTGCTCCCAGCCACGGTCACACCAATGGGGAGGTGGGATTTGAGGAGCCCCACTTGCTTGCCATCACCCCATGCGCTGGCACAGCACAGCTATGGGGCACCCCATAGGGTCCTGTGTCCTGCAGCACCCTAGGAGGCAGGATGATGCTCATCTCTGGGACACTGCGGAGGGTCCCTTTTCCCTGCAGCACCCAATGGGGCGGGACAATGCTCGCCCTTCATCCCTAAGCATCAAGTGTTGGGCTTCTGCTTCAAGAGGGACCTGCGGTACCCGTCCCATGGCTGATTCTTACGGGATGTCGCGCATCGTCGGAGGCACGGATGCGCACCAGGGCGCCTGGCCGCGGGTGCTCAGCATCCAGTTCCCCACAGCCACCGCATTCTCGCACATCTGCGGGGGGTCCCTCATCCCGTATGAAGACAGGCTGAGGAAGTTGGGGCTTTTCAGCCTGGAGAAGAGAAGGCTGCGTGGAGACCTCATAGCAGCCTTCCAGTACCTGAAGGGGGCCTACAGGGATGCTGGGGAGGGACTCTTTGTCAGGGACTGTAGTGACAGGACAAGGGGTAATGGGTTAAAACTTAAACAGGGGAAGTTTAAATTGGATATAAGGAGGAAATTCTTTCCTGTTAGGGTGGGGAGACGCTGGAATCGGTTGCCCAGGGAGGTTCCGAGTGCTCCATCCCTGGCGGTGTTCAAGGCCAGGTTGGATGAAGCCTTGTGTGGGATGGTTTAGTGAGAGGTGTCCCTGTCCGTGGCAGGGGGGTTGGAACTAGATGATCTTAAGGTCCTTTCCAACCCTAACTATTCTATGATTCTGTGATTCTATGATCACCCCTCAATGGGTCCTCACAGCCACTCACTGCTTCGTCGGGCAAAAGTAAGGGGGAGAAGGGATTGCAGCCATAGGGAATAGGCCAGGAGCAGCTCCCAGCCCGTCCCCTTCCCCATCCTGGATGCACTGGGAAGAGCGCTCAGGAGAAGGCTGCTTCCAGCTTGACAGCCCTTGAGCCTAAGGCACACTGCTTTCCTTTGGGAAGCAGCCGGAATGTGGCTCCTTCCCATCCCTCTTCTCCATAGAATGGATTAGAATAGATTAAAATGGAATGGAATGCAATGCAATGGTTATGGATCATGGAGTGGGGTGGGTTGGGAAGGAGCTTGAGATCATCCACTTCCAACCCCTTGCCATGGGCAGGGATGCCTTCCATAGAGCAGCTTGCTCCAAGCTGGCCTGCAGCACTGCCAGGGATGGAGCATCCAAACCTTCTCCATCCATGCCATCCCAGTGCCCCAGCACCCTCTTAGGGAATCCCTTCCTTATCTCCAGCCTGCAATTCCCTCTCGGAACCCATCAGCCCTTGTCCTATGGCTCCAATCCCTGCTCTTCCACTCCCTCCCAGCTTCACCACGGATTGCTTCATGATGGTCAGAATCATGGACGTGGCTTGGGCCAATGCCGAGACCCACAAGTGTTGGATACGGCAGGTCGTGGTCCAGGAATATTATACGGCTTAGGATCACGGTTAGGGTTAGGTTTAGAATTACGGTTAGCTTTAGGGTTAGGGTCAGGGTCACGGTTAGGTACAGGGTTAGGTTTAGGGTTAGGTCTTAGGTTTAGGGATAGGGTTAGGTTTAGGGTTACGTGTTAGGGTTAGGGATAGGGTTAGGGTTAGGGTTAGGGTTAGGGTTAACTGTAACCGGAGTTAACCCTAGGGGTGGAGTTAAGACCAGGTTGAGTCTTAGGGTTAGGGTTAGAGTTGCAGTTAGGATCAGGTTTAGGGTTAGGATTAGGGTTAGGGTTTAGGGTTAGGGTTAGGGTTAACCTTCACCAGAGTTAAGCCTGGGGGCGGAGTTAACCCCAGGGTTAGGGTTAGGATTAGTGTTAGCATTAACCCTAATCAGAATTAACCCTAGTTGCGGGTTTAATCACAGGCTTAGGGTTAGGGTTAGGGTTAGGGTCTGGCTTAGCGTTAGACTTAAGTTTAGGGTTAGGTTAACCCTAACCGGAGTTAACTAGGGTTAGGGTTAGGGTTAGAGTTAGGGTTAGGGTTAGGGTTAGGGTTAGGGTTAACCTTCACCAGAGTTAAGCCTGGGGGCGGAGTTAACCCCAGGGTTAGGGTTAGGATTAGTGTTAGCATTAACCCTAATCAGAATTAACCCTAGTTGCGGGTTTAATCACAGGCTTAGGGTTAGGTTTAGGGTTAGGGTCTGGCTTAGCGTTAGACTTAAGTTTAGGGTAAGGTTAACCCTAACCGGAGTTAACTAGGGTTAGGGTTAGGGTTAGGGTTAAGGTTAGGGTTACCTCTAACCGGAGTTAACCCTAGGGGTTAACTGCTCAAGGTTCCTCCCCAAAAACCCCAAGTGCTGGAGCTCACCCACGTCTGCCCCGGGAGCAGGGTCAGGCCCCACAGCTCTGCTCCTGCCAGCGCTGCCGAGCCCTGCACTCCCTTGATGGTGCCATCAGAGCGCCCCACACACCGCAGCACGGGCTGGGCCATTGCTCTGGCTCCGGCAGAGGCACAAGTGCCTTTGGAAGCTGCCAGCGAACAACAAGAGCTGAGAGGCGGCTGCAGAAGGGCTCTGCTGTCGGGCTGAAAGCCAAGGGTGGTGCAGGGCAAAGGAGAGACGGCAGAGCCTCAGCCCTTGGGCTTCCTTCAGAGGAGGTGGCGCTGCTGCCCTTGATCCTGGCTGCTCTCCAGGCCTGACCTGCCCTCAGCGGTCTCCAGTGGCCTCTGGCAAGGCCAGCAGCAGAGACAGGATGTTCTGCACAAATGTCTGCACCTGCTCCTGGGCCTGGGCAGTGCTGAGAGCTCTTCTGCAGCCAAATGCAAATCGTACTTTACAGTCAGACAGCGTGGTGTGGGGTGGAAGGGACCTTAAATCCCCATAGGGATTCAGAGCATCCCACAAGCAGAGCATCCCACAGGGATTCACAGCATCCCACAGGCAGAGCATCGCATAAGGAATCAGAGCATCCCACAAGGATTCAGAGCATCCCACAAGCAGAGCATGCCAGAGGGCTCCAGAGCATCCCACAGGGCTCCAGAGCATCCCACAGGGCTCCAGAGCATCCCACCAAGCAGAGCACCCCGCAGAGATTCACAGCATCACACAACCACAGCATAATACAGAGCTCCAGAGCATCCCATAGGGATTCAGAGCACCCCAAGCGCATCAGAACCCCCCCATCTCCCCATGGAAGCCCCCATTGACACCCCTGACCCACCCCCCTCCCCATGGAGCTCCCCCCATGGAACCTGCCTCTCTATGACATCAGCCCCAGCTCCAAGGGACCTGCATCCAGCACCCGTATCCCCGGGGCAGTTGCGCTTTGGGTGCAGTGGTGCTTGCAGCTCCTTGCTTGCAGCTCCTTGGTGTCACCTCCTTGGTGTCACTCTTAGCGGTGGTGGCAGCGATGGCTTTGCTCCGTGTCATCATCCTGCTGGCTTCGGCCTGGCTGGTGCAAGGCTCCTGGGACAGCTGTGGGTGAGTGGCTCCAGGCTCCAGGGTTCCTGGTATTCCATAGGGAGATGCTGCTGCTCCCAGCCACGGTCACACCAATGGGGAGGTGGGATTTGAGGAGCCCCACTTGCTTGCCATCACCCCATGCGCTGGCACAGCACAGCTATGGGGCACCCCATAGGGTCCTGTGTCCTGCAGCACCCTAGGAGGCAGGATGATGCTCATCTCTGGGACACTGCGGAGGGTCCCTTTTCCCTGCAGCACCCAATGGGGCGGGACAATGCTCGCCCTTCATCCCTAAGCATCAAGTGTTGGGCTTCTGCTTCAAGAGGGACCTGCGGTACCCGTCCCATGGCTGATTCTTACGGGATGTCGCGCATCGTCGGAGGCACGGATGCGCACCAGGGCGCCTGGCCGCGGGTGCTCAGCATCCAGTTCCCCACAGCCACCGCATTCTCGCACATCTGCGGGGGGTCCCTCATCCCGTATGAAGACAGGCTGAGGAAGTTGGGGCTTTTCAGCCTGGAGAAGAGAAGGCTGCGTGGAGACCTCAGAGCAGCCTTCCAGTACCTGAAGGGGGCCTACAGGGATGCTGGGGAGGGACTCTTTGTCAGGGACTGTAGTGACAGGACAAGGGGTAATGGGTTAAAACTTAAACAGGGGAAGTTTAAATTGGATATAAGGAGGAAATTCTTTCCTGTTAGGGTGGGGAGACGCTGGAATCGGTTGCCCAGGGAGGTTCCGAGTGCTCCATCCCTGGCGGTGTTCAAGGCCAGGTTGGATGAAGCCTTGTGTGGGATGGTTTAGTGAGAGGTGTCCCTGTCCGTGGCAGGGGGGTTGGAACTAGATGATCTTAAGGTCCTTTCCAACCCTAACTATTCTATGATTCTGTGATTCTATGATCACCCCTCAATGGGTCCTCACAGCCACTCACTGCTTCGTCGGGCAAAAGTAAGGGGGAGAAGGGATTGCAGCCATAGGGAATAGGCCAGGAGCAGCTCCCAGCCCGTCCCCTTCCCCATCCTGGATGCACTGGGAAGAGCGCTCAGGAGAAGGCTGCTTCCAGCTTGACAGCCCTTGAGCCTAAGGCACACTGCTTTCCTTTGGGAAGCAGCCGGAATGTGGCTCCTTCCCATCCCTTTTCTCCATAGAATGGATTAGAATAGATTAAAATGGAATGGAATGCAATGCAATGGTTATGGATCATGGAGTGGGGTGGGTTGGGAAGGAGCTTGAGATCATCCACTTCCAACCCCTTGCCATGGGCAGGGATGCCTTCCATAGAGCAGCTTGCTCCAAGCTGGCCTGCAGCACTGCCAGGGATGGAGCATCCAAACCTTCTCCATCCATGCCATCCCAGTGCCCCAGCACCCTCTTAGGGAATCCCTTCCTTATCTCCAGCCTGCAATTCCCTCTCGGAACCCATCAGCCCTTGTCCTATGGCTCCAATCCCTGCTCTTCCACTCCCTCCCAGCTTCACCACGGATTGCTTCATGATGGTCAGAATCATGGACGTGGCTTGGGCCAATGCCGAGACCCACAAGTGTTGGATACGGCAGGTCGTGGTCCAGGAATATTATACGGCTTAGGATCACGGTTAGGGTTAGGTTTAGAATTACGGTTAGCTTTAGGGTTAGGGTCAGGGTCACGGTTAGGTACAGGGTTAGGTTTAGGGTTAGGTCTTAGGTTTAGGGATAGGGTTAGGTTTAGGGTTACGTGTTAGGGTTAGGGATAGGGTTAGGGTTAGGGTTAGGGTTAACTGTAACCGGAGTTAACCCTAGGGGTGGAGTTAAGACCAGGTTGAGTCTTAGGGTTAGGGTTAGAGTTGCAGTTAGGATCAGGTTTAGGGTTAGGATTTGGGTTAGGGGTTAGGGTTAGGGTTAGGGTTAACCTTCACCAGAGTTAAGCCTGGGGGCGGAGTTAACCCCAGGGTTAGGGTTAGGATTAGTGTTAGCATTAACCCTAATCAGAATTAACCCTAGTTGCGGGTTTAATCACAGGCTTAGGGTTAGGGTTAGGGTTAGGGTCTGGCTTAGCGTTAGACTTAAGTTTAGGGTTAGGTTAACCCTAACCGGAGTTAACTAGGGTTAGGGTTAGGGTTAGAGTTAGGGTTAGGGTTAGGGTTAGGGTTATGGTTAACCTTCACCAGAGTTAAGCCTGGGGGCGGAGTTAACCCCAGGGTTAGGGTTAGGATTAGTGTTAGCATTAACCCTAATCAGAATTAACCCTAGTTGCGGGTTTAATCACAGGCTTAGGGTTAGGGTTAGGGTTAGGGTCTGGCTTAGCGTTAGACTTAAGTTTAGGGTTAGGTTAACCCTAACCGGAGTTAACTAGGGTTAGGGTTAGGGTTAGGGTTAAGGTTAGGGTTACCTCTAACCGGAGTTAACCCTAGGGGTTAACTGCTCAAGGTTCCTCCCCAAAAACCCCAAGTGCTGGAGCTCACCCACGTCTGCCCCGGGAGCAGGGTCAGGCCCCACAGCTCTGCTCCTGCCAGCGCTGCCGAGCCCTGCACTCCCTTGATGGTGCCATCAGAGCGCCCCACACACCGCAGCACGGGCTGGGCCATTGCTCTGGCTCCGGCAGAGGCACAAGTGCCTTTGGAAGCTGCCAGCGAACAACAAGAGCTGAGAGGCGGCTGCAGAAGGGCTCTGCTGTCGGGCTGAAAGCCAAGGGTGGTGCAGGGCAAAGGAGAGACGGCAGAGCCTCAGCCCTTGGGCTTCCTTCAGAGGAGGTGGCGCTGCTGCCCTTGATCCTGGCTGTTCTCCAGGCCTGACCTGCCCTCAGCGGTCTCCAGTGGCCTCTGGCAAGGCCAGCAGCAGAGACAGGATGTTCTGCACAAATGTCTGCACCTGCTCCTGGGTCTGGGCAGTGCTGAGAGCTCTTCTGCAGCCAAATGCAAATCGTACTTTACAGTCAGACAGCGTGGTGTGGGGTGGAAGGGACCTTAAATCCCCATAGGGATTCAGAGCATCCCACAAGCAGAGCATCCCACAGGGATTCACAGCATCCCACAGGCAGAGCATCGCATAAGGAATCAGAGCATCCCACAAGGATTCAGAGCATCCCACAAGCAGAGCATGCCAGAGGGCTCCAGAGCATCCCACAGGGCTCCAGAGCATCCCACAGGGCTCCAGAGCATCCCACCAAGCAGAGCACCCCGCAGAGATTCACAGCATCACACAACCACAGCATAATACAGAGCTCCAGAGCATCCCATAGGGATTCAGAGCACCCCAAGCGCATCAGAACCCCCCCATCTCCCCATGGAAGCCCCCATCGACACCCCTGACCCACCCCCCTCCCCATGGAGCTCCCCCCATGGAACCTGCCTCTCTATGACATCAGCCCCAGCTCCAAGGGACCTGCATCCAGCACCCGTATCCCCGGGGCAGTTGCGCTTTGGGTGCAGTGGTGCTTGCAGCTCCTTGCTTGCAGCTCCTTGGTGTCACCTCCTTGGTGTCACTCTTAGCGGTGGTGGCAGCGATGGCTTTGCTCCGTGTCATCATCCTGCTGGCTTCGGCCTGGCTGGTGCAAGGCTCCTGGGACAGCTGTGGGTGAGTGGCTCCAGGCTCCAGGGTTCCTGGTATTCCATAGGGAGATGCTGCTGCTCCCAGCCACGGTCACACCAATGGGGAGGTGGGATTTGAGGAGCCCCACTTGCTTGCCATCACCCCATGCGCTGGCACAGCACAGCTATGGGGCACCCCATAGGGTCCTGTGTCCTGCAGCACCCTAGGAGGCAGGATGATGCTCATCTCTGGGACACTGCGGAGGGTCCCTTTTCCCTGCAGCACCCAATGGGGCGGGACAATGCTCGCCCTTCATCCCTAAGCATCAAGTGTTGGGCTTCTGCTTCAAGAGGGACCTGCGGTACCCGTCCCATGGCTGATTCTTACGGGATGTCGCGCATCGTCGGAGGCACGGATGCGCACCAGGGCGCCTGGCCGCGGGTGCTCAGCATCCAGTTCCCCACAGCCACCGCATTCTCGCACATCTGCGGGGGGTCCCTCATCCCGTATGAAGACAGGCTGAGGAAGTTGGGGCTTTTCAGCCTGGAGAAGAGAAGGCTGCGTGGAGACCTCATAGCAGCCTTCCAGTACCTGAAGGGGGCCTACAGGGATGCTGGGGAGGGACTCTTTGTCAGGGACTGTAGTGACAGGACAAGGGGTAATGGGTTAAAACTTAAACAGGGGAAGTTTAAATTGGATATAAGGAGGAAATTCTTTCCTGTTAGGGTGGGGAGACGCTGGAATCGGTTGCCCAGGGAGGTTCCGAGTGCTCCATCCCTGGCGGTGTTCAAGGCCAGGTTGGATGAAGCCTTGTGTGGGATGGTTTAGTGAGAGGTGTCCCTGTCCGTGGCAGGGGGGTTGGAACTAGATGATCTTAAGGTCCTTTCCAACCCTAACTATTCTATGATTCTGTGATTCTATGATCACCCCTCAATGGGTCCTCACAGCCACTCACTGCTTCGTCGGGCAAAAGTAAGGGGGAGAAGGGATTGCAGCCATAGGGAATAGGCCAGGAGCAGCTCCCAGCCCGTCCCCTTCCCCATCCTGGATGCACTGGGAAGAGCGCTCAGGAGAAGGCTGCTTCCAGCTTGACAGCCCTTGAGCCTAAGGCACACTGCTTTCCTTTGGGAAGCAGCCGGAATGTGGCTCCTTCCCATCCCTCTTCTCCATAGAATGGATTAGAATAGATTAAAATGGAATGGAATGCAATGCAATGGTTATGGATCATGGAGTGGGGTGGGTTGGGAAGGAGCTTGAGATCATCCACTTCCAACCCCTTGCCATGGGCAGGGATGCCTTCCATAGAGCAGCTTGCTCCAAGCTGGCCTGCAGCACTGCCAGGGATGGAGCATCCAAACCTTCTCCATCCATGCCATCCCAGTGCCCCAGCACCCTCTTAGGGAATCCCTTCCTTATCTCCAGCCTGCAATTCCCTCTCGGAACCCATCAGCCCTTGTCCTATGGCTCCAATCCCTGCTCTTCCACTCCCTCCCAGCTTCACCACGGATTGCTTCATGATGGTCAGAATCATGGACGTGGCTTGGGCCAATGCCGAGACCCACAAGTGTTGGATACGGCAGGTCGTGGTCCAGGAATATTATACGGCTTAGGATCACGGTTAGGGTTAGGTTTAGAATTACGGTTAGCTTTAGGGTTAGGGTCAGGGTCACGGTTAGGTACAGGGTTAGGTTTAGGGTTAGGTCTTAGGTTTAGGGATAGGGTTAGGTTTAGGGTTACGTGTTAGGGTTAGGGATAGGGTTAGGGTTAGGGTTAGGGTTAACTGTAACCGGAGTTAACCCTAGGGGTGGAGTTAAGACCAGGTTGAGTCTTAGGGTTAGGGTTAGAGTTGCAGTTAGGATCAGGTTTAGGGTTAGGATTAGGGTTAGGGTTTAGGGTTAGGGTTAGGGTTAACCTTCACCAGAGTTAAGCCTGGGGGCGGAGTTAACCCCAGGGTTAGGGTTAGGATTAGTGTTAGCATTAACCCTAATCAGAATTAACCCTAGTTGCGGGTTTAATCACAGGCTTAGGGTTAGGGTTAGGGTTAGGGTCTGGCTTAGCGTTAGACTTAAGTTTAGGGTTAGGTTAACCCTAACCGGAGTTAACTAGGGTTAGGGTTAGGGTTAGAGTTAGGGTTAGGGTTAGGGTTAGGGTTAGGGTTAACCTTCACCAGAGTTAAGCCTGGGGGCGGAGTTAACCCCAGGGTTAGGGTTAGGATTAGTGTTAGCATTAACCCTAATCAGAATTAACCCTAGTTGCGGGTTTAATCACAGGCTTAGGGTTAGGGTTAGGGTTAGGGTCTGGCTTAGCGTTAGACTTAAGTTTAGGGTTAGGTTAACCCTAACCGGAGTTAACTAGGGTTAGGGTTAGGGTTAGGGTTAAGGTTAGGGTTACCTCTAACCGGAGTTAACCCTAGGGGTTAACTGCTCAAGGTTCCTCCCCAAAAACCCCAAGTGCTGGAGCTCACCCACGTCTGCCCCGGGAGCAGGGTCAGGCCCCACAGCTCTGCTCCTGCCAGCGCTGCCGAGCCCTGCACTCCCTTGATGGTGCCATCAGAGCGCCCCACACACCGCAGCACGGGCTGGGCCATTGCTCTGGCTCCGGCAGAGGCACAAGTGCCTTTGGAAGCTGCCAGCGAACAACAAGAGCTGAGAGGCGGCTGCAGAAGGGCTCTGCTGTCGGGCTGAAAGCCAAGGGTGGTGCAGGGCAAAGGAGAGACGGCAGAGCCTCAGCCCTTGGGCTTCCTTCAGAGGAGGTGGCGCTGCTGCCCTTGATCCTGGCTGTTCTCCAGGCCTGACCTGCCCTCAGCGGTCTCCAGTGGCCTCTGGCAAGGCCAGCAGCAGAGACAGGATGTTCTGCACAAATGTCTGCACCTGCTCCTGGGCCTGGGCAGTGCTGAGAGCTCTTCTGCAGCCAAATGCAAATCGTACTTTACAGTCAGACAGCGTGGTGTGGGGTGGAAGGGACCTTAAATCCCCATAGGGATTCAGAGCATCCCACAAGCAGAGCATCCCACAGGGATTCACAGCATCCCACAGGCAGAGCATCGCATAAGGAATCAGAGCATCCCACAAGGATTCAGAGCATCCCACAAGCAGAGCATGCCAGAGGGCTCCAGAGCATCCCACAGGGCTCCAGAGCATCCCACAGGGCTCCAGAGCATCCCACCAAGCAGAGCACCCCGCAGAGATTCACAGCATCACACAACCACAGCATAATACAGAGCTCCAGAGCATCCCATAGGGATTCAGAGCACCCCAAGCGCATCAGAACCCCCCCATCTCCCCATGGAAGCCCCCATCGACACCCCTGACCCACCCCCCTCCCCATGGAGCTCCCCCCATGGAACCTGCCTCTCTATGACATCAGCCCCAGCTCCAAGGGACCTGCATCCAGCACCCGTATCCCCGGGGCAGTTGCGCTTTGGGTGCAGTGGTGCTTGCAGCTCCTTGCTTGCAGCTCCTTGGTGTCACCTCCTTGGTGTCACTCTTAGCGGTGGTGGCAGCGATGGCTTTGCTCCGTGTCATCATCCTGCTGGCTTCGGCCTGGCTGGTGCAAGGCTCCTGGGACAGCTGTGGGTGAGTGGCTCCAGGCTCCAGGGTTCCTGGTATTCCATAGGGAGATGCTGCTGCTCCCAGCCACGGTCACACCAATGGGGAGGTGGGATTTGAGGAGCCCCACTTGCTTGCCATCACCCCATGCGCTGGCACAGCACAGCTATGGGGCACCCCATAGGGTCCTGTGTCCTGCAGCACCCTAGGAGGCAGGATGATGCTCATCTCTGGGACACTGCGGAGGGTCCCTTTTCCCTGCAGCACCCAATGGGGCGGGACAATGCTCGCCCTTCATCCCTAAGCATCAAGTGTTGGGCTTCTGCTTCAAGAGGGACCTGCGGTACCCGTCCCATGGCTGATTCTTACGGGATGTCGCGCATCGTCGGAGGCACGGATGCGCACCAGGGCGCCTGGCCGCGGGTGCTCAGCATCCAGTTCCCCACAGCCACCGCATTCTCGCACATCTGCGGGGGGTCCCTCATCCCGTATGAAGACAGGCTGAGGAAGTTGGGGCTTTTCAGCCTGGAGAAGAGAAGGCTGCGTGGAGACCTCATAGCAGCCTTCCAGTACCTGAAGGGGGCCTACAGGGATGCTGGGGAGGGACTCTTTGTCAGGGACTGTAGTGACAGGACAAGGGGTAATGGGTTAAAACTTAAACAGGGGAAGTTTAAATTGGATATAAGGAGGAAATTCTTTCCTGTTAGGGTGGGGAGACGCTGGAATCGGTTGCCCAGGGAGGTTCCGAGTGCTCCATCCCTGGCGGTGTTCAAGGCCAGGTTGGATGAAGCCTTGTGTGGGATGGTTTAGTGAGAGGTGTCCCTGTCCGTGGCAGGGGGGTTGGAACTAGATGATCTTAAGGTCCTTTCCAACCCTAACTATTCTATGATTCTGTGATTCTATGATCACCCCTCAATGGGTCCTCACAGCCACTCACTGCTTCGTCGGGCAAAAGTAAGGGGGAGAAGGGATTGCAGCCATAGGGAATAGGCCAGGAGCAGCTCCCAGCCCGTCCCCTTCCCCATCCTGGATGCACTGGGAAGAGCGCTCAGGAGAAGGCTGCTTCCAGCTTGACAGCCCTTGAGCCTAAGGCACACTGCTTTCCTTTGGGAAGCAGCCGGAATGTGGCTCCTTCCCATCCCTCTTCTCCATAGAATGGATTAGAATAGATTAAAATGGAATGGAATGCAATGCAATGGTTATGGATCATGGAGTGGGGTGGGTTGGGAAGGAGCTTGAGATCATCCACTTCCAACCCCTTGCCATGGGCAGGGATGCCTTCCATAGAGCAGCTTGCTCCAAGCTGGCCTGCAGCACTGCCAGGGATGGAGCATCCAAACCTTCTCCATCCATGCCATCCCAGTGCCCCAGCACCCTCTTAGGGAATCCCTTCCTTATCTCCAGCCTGCAATTCCCTCTCGGAACCCATCAGCCCTTGTCCTATGGCTCCAATCCCTGCTCTTCCACTCCCTCCCAGCTTCACCACGGATTGCTTCATGATGGTCAGAATCATGGACGTGGCTTGGGCCAATGCCGAGACCCACAAGTGTTGGATACGGCAGGTCGTGGTCCAGGAATATTATACGGCTTAGGATCACGGTTAGGGTTAGGTTTAGAATTACGGTTAGCTTTAGGGTTAGGGTCAGGGTCACGGTTAGGTACAGGGTTAGGTTTAGGGTTAGGTCTTAGGTTTAGGGATAGGGTTAGGTTTAGGGTTACGTGTTAGGGTTAGGGATAGGGTTAGGGTTAGGGTTAGGGTTAACTGTAACCGGAGTTAACCCTAGGGGTGGAGTTAAGACCAGGTTGAGTCTTAGGGTTAGGGTTAGAGTTGCAGTTAGGATCAGGTTTAGGGTTAGGATTAGGGTTAGGGTTTAGGGTTAGGGTTAGGGTTAACCTTCACCAGAGTTAAGCCTGGGGGCGGAGTTAACCCCAGGGTTAGGGTTAGGATTAGTGTTAGCATTAACCCTAATCAGAATTAACCCTAGTTGCGGGTTTAATCACAGGCTTAGGGTTAGGGTTAGGGTTAGGGTCTGGCTTAGCGTTAGACTTAAGTTTAGGGTTAGGTTAACCCTAACCGGAGTTAACTAGGGTTAGGGTTAGGGTTAGAGTTAGGGTTAGGGTTAGGGTTAGGGTTAGGGTTAACCTTCACCAGAGTTAAGCCTGGGGGCGGAGTTAACCCCAGGGTTAGGGTTAGGATTAGTGTTAGCATTAACCCTAATCAGAATTAACCCTAGTTGCGGGTTTAATCACAGGCTTAGGGTTAGGGTTAGGGTTAGGGTCTGGCTTAGCGTTAGACTTAAGTTTAGGGTTAGGTTAACCCTAACCGGAGTTAACTAGGGTTAGGGTTAGGGTTAGGGTTAAGGTTAGGGTTACCTCTAACCGGAGTTAACCCTAGGGGTTAACTGCTCAAGGTTCCTCCCCGAAAACCCCAAGTGCTGGAGCTCACCCACGTCTGCCCCGGGAGCAGGGTCAGGCCCCACAGCTCTGCTCCTGCCAGCGCTGCCGAGCCCTGCACTCCCTTGATGGTGCCATCAGAGCGCCCCACACACCGCAGCACGGGCTGGGCCATTGCTCTGGCTCCGGCAGAGGCACAAGTGCCTTTGGAAGCTGCCAGCGAACAACAAGAGCTGAGAGGCGGCTGCAGAAGGGCTCTGCTGTCGGGCTGAAAGCCAAGGGTGGTGCAGGGCAAAGGAGAGACGGCAGAGCCTCAGCCCTTGGGCTTCCTTCAGAGGAGGTGGCGCTGCTGCCCTTGATCCTGGCTGCTCTCCAGGCCTGACCTGCCCTCAGCGGTCTCCAGTGGCCTCTGGCAAGGCCAGCAGCAGAGACAGGATGTTCTGCACAAATGTCTGCACCTGCTCCTGGGCCTGGGCAGTGCTGAGAGCTCTTCTGCAGCCAAATGCAAATCGTACTTTACAGTCAGACAGCGTGGTGTGGGGTGGAAGGGACCTTAAATCCCCATAGGGATTCAGAGCATCCCACAAGCAGAGCATCCCACAGGGATTCACAGCATCCCACAGGCAGAGCATCGCATAAGGAATCAGAGCATCCCACAAGGATTCAGAGCATCCCACAAGCAGAGCATGCCAGAGGGCTCCAGAGCATCCCACAGGGCTCCAGAGCATCCCACAGGGCTCCAGAGCATCCCACCAAGCAGAGCACCCCGCAGAGATTCACAGCATCACACAACCACAGCATAATACAGAGCTCCAGAGCATCCCATAGGGATTCAGAGCACCCCAAGCGCATCAGAACCCCCCCATCTCCCCATGGAAGCCCCCATCGACACCCCTGACCCACCCCCCTCCCCATGGAGCTCCCCCCATGGAACCTGCCTCTCTATGACATCAGCCCCAGCTCCAAGGGACCTGCATCCAGCACCCGTATCCCCGGGGCAGTTGCGCTTTGGGTGCAGTGGTGCTTGCAGCTCCTTGCTTGCAGCTCCTTGGTGTCACCTCCTTGGTGTCACTCTTAGCGGTGGTGGCAGCGATGGCTTTGCTCCGTGTCATCATCCTGCTGGCTTCGGCCTGGCTGGTGCAAGGCTCCTGGGACAGCTGTGGGTGAGTGGCTCCAGGCTCCAGGGTTCCTGGTATTCCATAGGGAGATGCTGCTGCTCCCAGCCACGGTCACACCAATGGGGAGGTGGGATTTGAGGAGCCCCACTTGCTTGCCATCACCCCATGCGCTGGCACAGCACAGCTATGGGGCACCCCATAGGGTCCTGTGTCCTGCAGCACCCTAGGAGGCAGGATGATGCTCATCTCTGGGACACTGCGGAGGGTCCCTTTTCCCTGCAGCACCCAATGGGGCGGGACAATGCTCGCCCTTCATCCCTAAGCATCAAGTGTTGGGCTTCTGCTTCAAGAGGGACCTGCGGTACCCGTCCCATGGCTGATTCTTACGGGATGTCGCGCATCGTCGGAGGCACGGATGCGCACCAGGGCGCCTGGCCGCGGGTGCTCAGCATCCAGTTCCCCACAGCCACCGCATTCTCGCACATCTGCGGGGGGTCCCTCATCCCGTATGAAGACAGGCTGAGGAAGTTGGGGCTTTTCAGCCTGGAGAAGAGAAGGCTGCGTGGAGACCTCATAGCAGCCTTCCAGTACCTGAAGGGGGCCTACAGGGATGCTGGGGAGGGACTCTTTGTCAGGGACTGTAGTGACAGGACAAGGGGTAATGGGTTAAAACTTAAACAGGGGAAGTTTAAATTGGATATAAGGAGGAAATTCTTTCCTGTTAGGGTGGGGAGACGCTGGAATCGGTTGCCCAGGGAGGTTCCGAGTGCTCCATCCCTGGCGGTGTTCAAGGCCAGGTTGGATGAAGCCTTGTGTGGGATGGTTTAGTGAGAGGTGTCCCTGTCCGTGGCAGGGGGGTTGGAACTAGATGATCTTAAGGTCCTTTCCAACCCTAACTATTCTATGATTCTGTGATTCTATGATCACCCCTCAATGGGTCCTCACAGCCACTCACTGCTTCGTCGGGCAAAAGTAAGGGGGAGAAGGGATTGCAGCCATAGGGAATAGGCCAGGAGCAGCTCCCAGCCCGTCCCCTTCCCCATCCTGGATGCACTGGGAAGAGCGCTCAGGAGAAGGCTGCTTCCAGCTTGACAGCCCTTGAGCCTAAGGCACACTGCTTTCCTTTGGGAAGCAGCCGGAATGTGGCTCCTTCCCATCCCTCTTCTCCATAGAATGGATTAGAATAGATTAAAATGGAATGGAATGCAATGCAATGGTTATGGATCATGGAGTGGGGTGGGTTGGGAAGGAGCTTGAGATCATCCACTTCCAACCCCTTGCCATGGGCAGGGATGCCTTCCATAGAGCAGCTTGCTCCAAGCTGGCCTGCAGCACTGCCAGGGATGGAGCATCCAAACCTTCTCCATCCATGCCATCCCAGTGCCCCAGCACCCTCTTAGGGAATCCCTTCCTTATCTCCAGCCTGCAATTCCCTCTCGGAACCCATCAGCCCTTGTCCTATGGCTCCAATCCCTGCTCTTCCACTCCCTCCCAGCTTCACCACGGATTGCTTCATGATGGTCAGAATCATGGACGTGGCTTGGGCCAATGCCGAGACCCACAAGTGTTGGATACGGCAGGTCGTGGTCCAGGAATATTATACGGCTTAG
Organism: Lathamus discolor; assembly: GCF_037157495.1. Taxonomy (NCBI): domain Eukaryota; kingdom Metazoa; phylum Chordata; class Aves; order Psittaciformes; family Psittacidae; genus Lathamus; species Lathamus discolor. The sequence continues at coordinate 753,767 of NW_027069387.1, forward strand.
GATCACGGTTAGGGTTAGGTTTAGAATTACGGTTAGCTTTAGGGTTAGGGTCAGGGTCACGGTTAGGTACAGGGTTAGGTTTAGGGTTAGGTCTTAGGTTTAGGGATAGGGTTAGGTTTAGGGTTACGTGTTAGGGTTAGGGATAGGGTTAGGGTTAGGGTTAGGGTTAACTGTAACCGGAGTTAACCCTAGGGGTGGAGTTAAGACCAGGTTGAGTCTTAGGGTTAGGGTTAGAGTTGCAGTTAGGATCAGGTTTAGGGTTAGGATTAGGGTTAGGGTTTAGGGTTAGGGTTAGGGTTAACCTTCACCAGAGTTAAGCCTGGGGGCGGAGTTAACCCCAGGGTTAGGGTTAGGATTAGTGTTAGCATTAACCCTAATCAGAATTAACCCTAGTTGCGGGTTTAATCACAGGCTTAGGGTTAGGGTTAGGGTTAGGGTCTGGCTTAGCGTTAGACTTAAGTTTAGGGTTAGGTTAACCCTAACCGGAGTTAACTAGGGTTAGGGTTAGGGTTAGAGTTAGGGTTAGGGTTAGGGTTAGGGTTAGGGTTAACCTTCACCAGAGTTAAGCCTGGGGGCGGAGTTAACCCCAGGGTTAGGGTTAGGATTAGTGTTAGCATTAACCCTAATCAGAATTAACCCTAGTTGCGGGTTTAATCACAGGCTTAGGGTTAGGGTTAGGGTTAGGGTCTGGCTTAGCGTTAGACTTAAGTTTAGGGTTAGGTTAACCCTAACCGGAGTTAACTAGGGTTAGGGTTAGGGTTAGGGTTAAGGTTAGGGTTACCTCTAACCGGAGTTAACCCTAGGGGTTAACTGCTCAAGGTTCCTCCCCAAAAACCCCAAGTGCTGGAGCTCACCCACGTCTGCCCCGGGAGCAGGGTCAGGCCCCACAGCTCTGCTCCTGCCAGCGCTGCCAAGCCCTGCACTCCCTTGATGGTGCCATCAGAGCGCCCCACACACCGCAGCACGGGCTGGGCCATTGCTCTGGCTCCGGCAGAGGCACAAGTGCCTTTGGAAGCTGCCAGCGAACAACAAGAGCTGAGAGGCGGCTGCAGAAGGGCTCTGCTGTCGGGCTGAAAGCCAAGGGTGGTGCAGGGCAAAGGAGAGACGGCAGAGCCTCAGCCCTTGGGCTTCCTTCAGAGGAGGTGGCGCTGCTGCCCTTGATCCTGGCTGTTCTCCAGGCCTGACCTGCCCTCAGCGGTCTCCAGTGGCCTCTGGCAAGGCCAGCAGCAGAGACAGGATGTTCTGCACAAATGTCTGCACCTGCTCCTGGGCCTGGGCAGTGCTGAGAGCTCTTCTGCAGCCAAATGCAAATCGTACTTTACAGTCAGACAGCGTGGTGTGGGGTGGAAGGGACCTTAAATCCCCATAGGGATTCAGAGCATCCCACAAGCAGAGCATCCCACAGGGATTCACAGCATCCCACAGGCAGAGCATCGCATAAGGAATCAGAGCATCCCACAAGGATTCAGAGCATCCCACAAGCAGAGCATGCCAGAGGGCTCCAGAGCATCCCACAGGGCTCCAGAGCATCCCACAGGGCTCCAGAGCATCCCACCAAGCAGAGCACCCCGCAGAGATTCACAGCATCACACAACCACAGCATAATACAGAGCTCCAGAGCATCCCATAGGGATTCAGAGCACCCCAAGCGCATCAGAACCCCCCCATCTCCCCATGGAAGCCCCCATCGACACCCCTGACCCACCCCCCTCCCCATGGAGCTCCCCCCATGGAACCTGCCTCTCTATGACATCAGCCCCAGCTCCAAGGGACCTGCATCCAGCACCCGTATCCCCGGGGCAGTTGCGCTTTGGGTGCAGTGGTGCTTGCAGCTCCTTGCTTGCAGCTCCTTGGTGTCACCTCCTTGGTGTCACTCTTAGCGGTGGTGGCAGCGATGGCTTTGCTCCGTGTCATCATCCTGCTGGCTTCGGCCTGGCTGGTGCAAGGCTCCTGGGACAGCTGTGGGTGAGTGGCTCCAGGCTCCAGGGTTCCTGGTATTCCATAGGGAGATGCTGCTGCTCCCAGCCACGGTCACACCAATGGGGAGGTGGGATTTGAGGAGCCCCACTTGCTTGCCATCACCCCATGCGCTGGCACAGCACAGCTATGGGGCACCCCATAGGGTCCTGTGTCCTGCAGCACCCTAGGAGGCAGGATGATGCTCATCTCTGGGACACTGCGGAGGGTCCCTTTTCCCTGCAGCACCCAATGGGGCGGGACAATGCTCGCCCTTCATCCCTAAGCATCAAGTGTTGGGCTTCTGCTTCAAGAGGGACCTGCGGTACCCGTCCCATGGCTGATTCTTACGGGATGTCGCGCATCGTCGGAGGCACGGATGCGCACCAGGGCGCCTGGCCGCGGGTGCTCAGCATCCAGTTCCCCACAGCCACCGCATTCTCGCACATCTGCGGGGGGTCCCTCATCCCGTATGAAGACAGGCTGAGGAAGTTGGGGCTTTTCAGCCTGGAGAAGAGAAGGCTGCGTGGAGACCTCATAGCAGCCTTCCAGTACCTGAAGGGGGCCTACAGGGATGCTGGGGAGGGACTCTTTGTCAGGGACTGTAGTGACAGGACAAGGGGTAATGGGTTAAAACTTAAACAGGGGAAGTTTAAATTGGATATAAGGAGGAAATTCTTTCCTGTTAGGGTGGGGAGACGCTGGAATCGGTTGCCCAGGGAGGTTCCGAGTGCTCCATCCCTGGCGGTGTTCAAGGCCAGGTTGGATGAAGCCTTGTGTGGGATGGTTTAGTGAGAGGTGTCCCTGTCCGTGGCAGGGGGGTTGGAACTAGATGATCTTAAGGTCCTTTCCAACCCTAACTATTCTATGATTCTGTGATTCTATGATCACCCCTCAATGGGTCCTCACAGCCACTCACTGCTTCGTCGGGCAAAAGTAAGGGGGAGAAGGGATTGCAGCCATAGGGAATAGGCCAGGAGCAGCTCCCAGCCCGTCCCCTTCCCCATCCTGGATGCACTGGGAAGAGCGCTCAGGAGAAGGCTGCTTCCAGCTTGACAGCCCTTGAGCCTAAGGCACACTGCTTTCCTTTGGGAAGCAGCCGGAATGTGGCTCCTTCCCATCCCTCTTCTCCATAGAATGGATTAGAATAGATTAAAATGGAATGGAATGCAATGCAATGGTTATGGATCATGGAGTGGGGTGGGTTGGGAAGGAGCTTGAGATCATCCACTTCCAACCCCTTGCCATGGGCAGGGATGCCTTCCATAGAGCAGCTTGCTCCAAGCTGGCCTGCAGCACTGCCAGGGATGGAGCATCCAAACCTTCTCCATCCATGCCATCCCAGTGCCCCAGCACCCTCTTAGGGAATCCCTTCCTTATCTCCAGCCTGCAATTCCCTCTCGGAACCCATCAGCCCTTGTCCTATGGCTCCAATCCCTGCTCTTCCACTCCCTCCCAGCTTCACCACGGATTGCTTCATGATGGTCAGAATCATGGACGTGGCTTGGGCCAATGCCGAGACCCACAAGTGTTGGATACGGCAGGTCGTGGTCCAGGAATATTATACGGCTTAGGATCACGGTTAGGGTTAGGTTTAGAATTACGGTTAGCTTTAGGGTTAGGGTCAGGGTCACGGTTAGGTACAGGGTTAGGTTTAGGGTTAGGTCTTAGGTTTAGGGATAGGGTTAGGTTTAGGGTTACGTGTTAGGGTTAGGGATAGGGTTAGGGTTAGGGTTAGGGTTAACTGTAACCGGAGTTAACCCTAGGGGTGGAGTTAAGACCAGGTTGAGTCTTAGGGTTAGGGTTAGAGTTGCAGTTAGGATCAGGTTTAGGGTTAGGATTAGGGTTAGGGTTTAGGGTTAGGGTTAGGGTTAACCTTCACCAGAGTTAAGCCTGGGGGCGGAGTTAACCCCAGGGTTAGGGTTAGGATTAGTGTTAGCATTAACCCTAATCAGAATTAACCCTAGTTGCGGGTTTAATCACAGGCTTAGGGTTAGGGTTAGGGTTAGGGTCTGGCTTAGCGTTAGACTTAAGCTTAGGGTTAGGTTAACCCTAACCGGAGTTAACTAGGGTTAGGGTTAGGGTTAGAGTTAGGGTTAGGGTTAGGGTTAGGGTTAGGGTTAACCTTCACCAGAGTTAAGCCTGGGGGCGGAGTTAACCCCAGGGTTAGGGTTAGGATTAGTGTTAGCATTAACCCTAATCAGAATTAACCCTAGTTGCGGGTTTAATCACAGGCTTAGGGTTAGGGTTAGGGTTAGGGTCTGGCTTAGCGTTAGACTTAAGTTTAGGGTTAGGTTAACCCTAACCGGAGTTAACTAGGGTTAGGGTTAGGGTTAGGGTTAAGGTTAGGGTTACCTCTAACCGGAGTTAACCCTAGGGGTTAACTGCTCAAGGTTCCTCCCCGAAAACCCCAAGTGCTGGAGCTCACCCACGTCTGCCCCGGGAGCAGGGTCAGGCCCCACAGCTCTGCTCCTGCCAGCGCTGCCGAGCCCTGCACTCCCTTGATGGTGCCATCAGAGCGCCCCACACACCGCAGCACGGGCTGGGCCATTGCTCTGGCTCCGGCAGAGGCACAAGTGCCTTTGGAAGCTGCCAGCGAACAACAAGAGCTGAGAGGCGGCTGCAGAAGGGCTCTGCTGTCGGGCTGAAAGCCAAGGGTGGTGCAGGGCAAAGGAGAGACGGCAGAGCCTCAGCCCTTGGGCTTCCTTCAGAGGAGGTGGCGCTGCTGCCCTTGATCCTGGCTGTTCTCCAGGCCTGACCTGCCCTCAGCGGTCTCCAGTGGCCTCTGGCAAGGCCAGCAGCAGAGACAGGATGTTCTGCACAAATGTCTGCACCTGCTCCTGGGCCTGGGCAGTGCTGAGAGCTCTTCTGCAGCCAAATGCAAATCGTACTTTACAGTCAGACAGCGTGGTGTGGGGTGGAAGGGACCTTAAATCCCCATAGGGATTCAGAGCATCCCACAAGCAGAGCATCCCACAGGGATTCACAGCATCCCACAGGCAGAGCATCGCATAAGGAATCAGAGCATCCCACAAGGATTCAGAGCATCCCACAAGCAGAGCATGCCAGAGGGCTCCAGAGCATCCCACAGGGCTCCAGAGCATCCCACAGGGCTCCAGAGCATCCCACCAAGCAGAGCACCCCGCAGAGATTCACAGCATCACACAACCACAGCATAATACAGAGCTCCAGAGCATCCCATAGGGATTCAGAGCACCCCAAGCGCATCAGAACCCCCCCATCTCCCCATGGAAGCCCCCATCGACACCCCTGACCCACCCCCCTCCCCATGGAGCTCCCCCCATGGAATCTGCCTCTCTATGACATCAGCCCCAGCTCCAAGGGACCTGCATCCAGCACCCGTATCCCCGGGGCAGTTGCGCTTTGGGTGCAGTGGTGCTTGCAGCTCCTTGCTTGCAGCTCCTTGGTGTCACCTCCTTGGTGTCACTCTTAGCGGTGGTGGCAGCGATGGCTTTGCTCCGTGTCATCATCCTGCTGGCTTCGGCCTGGCTGGTGCAAGGCTCCTGGGACAGCTGTGGGTGAGTGGCTCCAGGCTCCAGGGTTCCTGGTATTCCATAGGGAGATGCTGCTGCTCCCAGCCACGGTCACACCAATGGGGAGGTGGGATTTGAGGAGCCCCACTTGCTTGCCATCACCCCATGCGCTGGCACAGCACAGCTATGGGGCACCCCATAGGGTCCTGTGTCCTGCAGCACCCTAGGAGGCAGGATGATGCTCATCTCTGGGACACTGCGGAGGGTCCCTTTTCCCTGCAGCACCCAATGGGGCGGGACAATGCTCGCCCTTCATCCCTAAGCATCAAGTGTTGGGCTTCTGCTTCAAGAGGGACCTGCGGTACCCGTCCCATGGCTGATTCTTACGGGATGTCGCGCATCGTCGGAGGCACGGATGCGCACCAGGGCGCCTGGCCGCGGGTGCTCAGCATCCAGTTCCCCACAGCCACCGCATTCTCGCACATCTGCGGGGGGTCCCTCATCCCGTATGAAGACAGGCTGAGGAAGTTGGGGCTTTTCAGCCTGGAGAAGAGAAGGCTGCGTGGAGACCTCATAGCAGCCTTCCAGTACCTGAAGGGGGCCTACAGGGATGCTGGGGAGGGACTCTTTGTCAGGGACTGTAGTGACAGGACAAGGGGTAATGGGTTAAAACTTAAACAGGGGAAGTTTAAATTGGATATAAGGAGGAAATTCTTTCCTGTTAGGGTGGGGAGACGCTGGAATCGGTTGCCCAGGGAGGTTCCGAGTGCTCCATCCCTGGCGGTGTTCAAGGCCAGGTTGGATGAAGCCTTGTGTGGGATGGTTTAGTGAGAGGTGTCCCTGTCCGTGGCAGGGGGGTTGGAACTAGATGATCTTAAGGTCCTTTCCAACCCTAACTATTCTATGATTCTGTGATTCTATGATCACCCCTCAATGGGTCCTCACAGCCACTCACTGCTTCGTCGGGCAAAAGTAAGGGGGAGAAGGGATTGCAGCCATAGGGAATAGGCCAGGAGCAGCTCCCAGCCCGTCCCCTTCCCCATCCTGGATGCACTGGGAAGAGCGCTCAGGAGAAGGCTGCTTCCAGCTTGACAGCCCTTGAGCCTAAGGCACACTGCTTTCCTTTGGGAAGCAGCCGGAATGTGGCTCCTTCCCATCCCTCTTCTCCATAGAATGGATTAGAATAGATTAAAATGGAATGGAATGCAATGCAATGGTTATGGATCATGGAGTGGGGTGGGTTGGGAAGGAGCTTGAGATCATCCACTTCCAACCCCTTGCCATGGGCAGGGATGCCTTCCATAGAGCAGCTTGCTCCAAGCTGGCCTGCAGCACTGCCAGGGATGGAGCATCCAAACCTTCTCCATCCATGCCATCCCAGTGCCCCAGCACCCTCTTAGGGAATCCCTTCCTTATCTCCAGCCTGCAATTCCCTCTCGGAACCCATCAGCCCTTGTCCTATGGCTCCAATCCCTGCTCTTCCACTCCCTCCCAGCTTCACCACGGATTGCTTCATGATGGTCAGAATCATGGACGTGGCTTGGGCCAATGCCGAGACCCACAAGTGTTGGATACGGCAGGTCGTGGTCCAGGAATATTATACGGCTTAGGATCACGGTTAGGGTTAGGTTTAGAATTACGGTTAGCTTTAGGGTTAGGGTCAGGGTCACGGTTAGGTACAGGGTTAGGTTTAGGGTTAGGTCTTAGGTTTAGGGATAGGGTTAGGTTTAGGGTTACGTGTTAGGGTTAGGGATAGGGTTAGGGTTAGGGTTAGGGTTAACTGTAACCGGAGTTAACCCTAGGGGTGGAGTTAAGACCAGGTTGAGTCTTAGGGTTAGGGTTAGAGTTGCAGTTAGGATCAGGTTTAGGGTTAGGATTAGGGTTAGGGTTTAGGGTTAGGGTTAGGGTTAACCTTCACCAGAGTTAAGCCTGGGGGCGGAGTTAACCCCAGGGTTAGGGTTAGGATTAGTGTTAGCATTAACCCTAATCAGAATTAACCCTAGTTGCGGGTTTAATCACAGGCTTAGGGTTAGGGTTAGGGTTAGGGTCTGGCTTAGCGTTAGACTTAAGCTTAGGGTTAGGTTAACCCTAACCGGAGTTAACTAGGGTTAGGGTTAGGGTTAGAGTTAGGGTTAGGGTTAGGGTTAGGGTTAGGGTTAACCTTCACCAGAGTTAAGCCTGGGGGCGGAGTTAACCCCAGGGTTAGGGTTAGGATTAGTGTTAGCATTAACCCTAATCAGAATTAACCCTAGTTGCGGGTTTAATCACAGGCTTAGGGTTAGGGTTAGGGTTAGGGTCTGGCTTAGCGTTAGACTTAAGTTTAGGGTTAGGTTAACCCTAACCGGAGTTAACTAGGGTTAGGGTTAGGGTTAGGGTTAAGGTTAGGGTTACCTCTAACCGGAGTTAACCCTAGGGGTTAACTGCTCAAGGTTCCTCCCCGAAAACCCCAAGTGCTGGAGCTCACCCACGTCTGCCCCGGGAGCAGGGTCAGGCCCCACAGCTCTGCTCCTGCCAGCGCTGCCGAGCCCTGCACTCCCTTGATGGTGCCATCAGAGCGCCCCACACACCGCAGCACGGGCTGGGCCATTGCTCTGGCTCCGGCAGAGGCACAAGTGCCTTTGGAAGCTGCCAGCGAACAACAAGAGCTGAGAGGCGGCTGCAGAAGGGCTCTGCTGTCGGGCTGAAAGCCAAGGGTGGTGCAGGGCAAAGGAGAGACGGCAGAGCCTCAGCCCTTGGGCTTCCTTCAGAGGAGGTGGCGCTGCTGCCCTTGATCCTGGCTGTTCTCCAGGCCTGACCTGCCCTCAGCGGTCTCCAGTGGCCTCTGGCAAGGCCAGCAGCAGAGACAGGATGTTCTGCACAAATGTCTGCACCTGCTCCTGGGCCTGGGCAGTGCTGAGAGCTCTTCTGCAGCCAAATGCAAATCGTACTTTACAGTCAGACAGCGTGGTGTGGGGTGGAAGGGACCTTAAATCCCCATAGGGATTCAGAGCATCCCACAAGCAGAGCATCCCACAGGGATTCACAGCATCCCACAGGCAGAGCATCGCATAAGGAATCAGAGCATCCCACAAGGATTCAGAGCATCCCACAAGCAGAGCATGCCAGAGGGCTCCAGAGCATCCCACAGGGCTCCAGAGCATCCCACAGGGCTCCAGAGCATCCCACCAAGCAGAGCACCCCGCAGAGATTCACAGCATCACACAACCACAGCATAATACAGAGCTCCAGAGCATCCCATAGGGATTCAGAGCACCCCAAGCGCATCAGAACCCCCCCATCTCCCCATGGAAGCCCCCATCGACACCCCTGACCCACCCCCCTCCCCATGGAGCTCCCCCCATGGAACCTGCCTCTCTATGACATCAGCCCCAGCTCCAAGGGACCTGCATCCAGCACCCGTATCCCCGGGGCAGTTGCGCTTTGGGTGCAGTGGTGCTTGCAGCTCCTTGCTTGCAGCTCCTTGGTGTCACCTCCTTGGTGTCACTCTTAGCGGTGGTGGCAGCGATGGCTTTGCTCCGTGTCATCATCCTGCTGGCTTCGGCCTGGCTGGTGCAAGGCTCCTGGGACAGCTGTGGGTGAGTGGCTCCAGGCTCCAGGGTTCCTGGTATTCCATAGGGAGATGCTGCTGCTCCCAGCCACGGTCACACCAATGGGGAGGTGGGATTTGAGGAGCCCCACTTGCTTGCCATCACCCCATGCGCTGGCACAGCACAGCTATGGGGCACCCCATAGGGTCCTGTGTCCTGCAGCACCCTAGTTTACAAATATGTAAAGGGTAGGTGTCAGGATGATGGAGCTAGGCTTTTTTCAGTGATATCCAGTGATAGGACAAGGGGCAATGGGTGTAAACTGGAGCATAGGAAGTTCCACGTTAACATCAGGAAGAACTTCTTTACTGTAAGAGTGACAGAGCACTGGAACAGGTTGCCCAGGGGGGTTGTGGAGTCTCCTACACTGGAGATATTCAAGGCCCGCCTGGACAAGTTCCTGTGTGATGTACTGTAGGTTACCCTGCTCTTGCGGGGTGGTTGGACCAGATGATCTTTTGAGGTCCCTTCCAACCCTTGGGATTCTGTGATTCTGTGATCTCTGGGACACTGCGGAGGGTCCCTTTTCCCTGCAGCACCCAATGGGGCGGGACAATGCTCGCCCTTCATCCCTAAGCATCAAGTGTTGGGCTTCTGCTTCAAGAGGGACCTGCGGTACCCGTCCCATGGCTGATTCTTACGGGATGTCGCGCATCGTCGGAGGCACGGATGCGCACCAGGGCGCCTGGCCGCGGGTGCTCAGCATCCAGTTCCCCACAGCCACCGCATTCTCGCACATCTGCGGGGGGTCCCTCATCCCGTATGAAGACAGGCTGAGGAAGTTGGGGCTTTTCAGCCTGGAGAAGAGAAGGCTGCGTGGAGACCTCATAGCAGCCTTCCAGTACCTGAAGGGGGCCTACAGGGATGCTGGGGAGGGACTCTTTGTCAGGGACTGTAGTGACAGGACAAGGGGTAATGGGTTAAAACTTAAACAGGGGAAGTTTAAATTGGATATAAGGAGGAAATTCTTTCCTGTTAGGGTGGGGAGACGCTGGAATCGGTTGCCCAGGGAGGTTCCGAGTGCTCCATCCCTGGCGGTGTTCAAGGCCAGGTTGGATGAAGCCTTGTGTGGGATGGTTTAGTGAGAGGTGTCCCTGTCCGTGGCAGGGGGGTTGGAACTAGATGATCTTAAGGTCCTTTCCAACCCTAACTATTCTATGATTCTGTGATTCTATGATCACCCCTCAATGGGTCCTCACAGCCACTCACTGCTTCGTCGGGCAAAAGTAAGGGGGAGAAGGGATTGCAGCCATAGGGAATAGGCCAGGAGCAGCTCCCAGCCCGTCCCCTTCCCCATCCTGGATGCACTGGGAAGAGCGCTCAGGAGAAGGCTGCTTCCAGCTTGACAGCCCTTGAGCCTAAGGCACACTGCTTTCCTTTGGGAAGCAGCCGGAATGTGGCTCCTTCCCATCCCTCTTCTCCATAGAATGGATTAGAATAGATTAAAATGGAATGGAATGCAATGCAATGGTTATGGATCATGGAGTGGGGTGGGTTGGGAAGGAGCTTGAGATCATCCACTTCCAACCCCTTGCCATGGGCAGGGATGCCTTCCATAGAGCAGCTTGCTCCAAGCTGGCCTGCAGCACTGCCAGGGATGGAGCATCCAAACCTTCTCCATCCATGCCATCCCAGTGCCCCAGCACCCTCTTAGGGAATCCCTTCCTTATCTCCAGCCTGCAATTCCCTCTCGGAACCCATCAGCCCTTGTCCTATGGCTCCAATCCCTGCTCTTCCACTCCCTCCCAGCTTCACCACGGATTGCTTCATGATGGTCAGAATCATGGACGTGGCTTGGGCCAATGCCGAGACCCACAAGTGTTGGATACGGCAGGTCGTGGTCCAGGAATATTATACGGCTTAGGATCACGGTTAGGGTTAGGTTTAGAATTACGGTTAGCTTTAGGGTTAGGGTCAGGGTCACGGTTAGGTACAGGGTTAGGTTTAGGGTTAGGTCTTAGGTTTAGGGATAGGGTTAGGTTTAGGGTTACGTGTTAGGGTTAGGGATAGGGTTAGGGTTAGGGTTAGGGTTAACTGTAACCGGAGTTAACCCTAGGGGTGGAGTTAAGACCAGGTTGAGTCTTAGGGTTAGGGTTAGAGTTGCAGTTAGGATCAGGTTTAGGGTTAGGATTAGGGTTAGGGTTTAGGGTTAGGGTTAGGGTTAACCTTCACCAGAGTTAAGCCTGGGGGCGGAGTTAACCCCAGGGTTAGGGTTAGGATTAGTGTTAGCATTAACCCTAATCAGAATTAACCCTAGTTGCGGGTTTAATCACAGGCTTAGGGTTAGGGTTAGGGTTAGGGTCTGGCTTAGCGTTAGACTTAAGCTTAGGGTTAGGTTAACCCTAACCGGAGTTAACTAGGGTTAGGGTTAGGGTTAGAGTTAGGGTTAGGGTTAGGGTTAGGGTTAGGGTTAACCTTCACCAGAGTTAAGCCTGGGGGCGGAGTTAACCCCAGGGTTAGGGTTAGGATTAGTGTTAGCATTAACCCTAATCAGAATTAACCCTAGTTGCGGGTTTAATCACAGGCTTAGGGTTAGGGTTAGGGTTAGGGTCTGGCTTAGCGTTAGACTTAAGTTTAGGGTTAGGTTAACCCTAACCGGAGTTAACTAGGGTTAGGGTTAGGGTTAGGGTTAAGGTTAGGGTTACCTCTAACCGGAGTTAACCCTAGGGGTTAACTGCTCAAGGTTCCTCCCCAAAAACCCCAAGTGCTGGAGCTCACCCACGTCTGCCCCGGGAGCAGGGTCAGGCCCCACAGCTCTGCTCCTGCCAGCGCTGCCGAGCCCTGCACTCCCTTGATGGTGCCATCAGAGCGCCCCACACACCGCAGCACGGGCTGGGCCATTGCTCTGGCTCCGGCAGAGGCACAAGTGCCTTTGGAAGCTGCCAGCGAACAACAAGAGCTGAGAGGCGGCTGCAGAAGGGCTCTGCTGTCGGGCTGAAAGCCAAGGGTGGTGCAGGGCAAAGGAGAGACGGCAGAGCCTCAGCCCTTGGGCTTCCTTCAGAGGAGGTGGCGCTGCTGCCCTTGATCCTGGCTGCTCTCCAGGCCTGACCTGCCCTCAGCGGTCTCCAGTGGCCTCTGGCAAGGCCAGCAGCAGAGACAGGATGTTCTGCACAAATGTCTGCACCTGCTCCTGGGCCTGGGCAGTGCTGAGAGCTCTTCTGCAGCCAAATGCAAATCGTACTTTACAGTCAGACAGCGTGGTGTGGGGTGGAAGGGACCTTAAATCCCCATAGGGATTCAGAGCATCCCACAAGCAGAGCATCCCACAGGGATTCACAGCATCCCACAGGCAGAGCATCGCATAAGGAATCAGAGCATCCCACAAGGATTCAGAGCATCCCACAAGCAGAGCATGCCAGAGGGCTCCAGAGCATCCCACAGGGCTCCAGAGCATCCCACAGGGCTCCAGAGCATCCCACCAAGCAGAGCACCCCGCAGAGATTCACAGCATCACACAACCACAGCATAATACAGAGCTCCAGAGCATCCCATAGGGATTCAGAGCACCCCAAGCGCATCAGAACCCCCCCATCTCCCCATGGAAGCCCCCATCGACACCCCTGACCCACCCCCCTCCCCATGGAGCTCCCCCCATGGAACCTGCCTCTCTATGACATCAGCCCCAGCTCCAAGGGACCTGCATCCAGCACCCGTATCCCCGGGGCAGTTGCGCTTTGGGTGCAGTGGTGCTTGCAGCTCCTTGCTTGCAGCTCCTTGGTGTCACCTCCTTGGTGTCACTCTTAGCGGTGGTGGCAGCGATGGCTTTGCTCCGTGTCATCATCCTGCTGGCTTCGGCCTGGCTGGTGCAAGGCTCCTGGGACAGCTGTGGGTGAGTGGCTCCAGGCTCCAGGGTTCCTGGTATTCCATAGGGAGATGCTGCTGCTCCCAGCCACGGTCACACCAATGGGGAGGTGGGATTTGAGGAGCCCCACTTGCTTGCCATCACCCCATGCGCTGGCACAGCACAGCTATGGGGCACCCCATAGGGTCCTGTGTCCTGCAGCACCCTAGGAGGCAGGATGATGCTCATCTCTGGGACACTGCGGAGGGTCCCTTTTCCCTGCAGCACCCAATGGGGCGGGACAATGCTCGCCCTTCATCCCTAAGCATCAAGTGTTGGGCTTCTGCTTCAAGAGGGACCTGCGGTACCCGTCCCATGGCTGATTCTTACGGGATGTCGCGCATCGTCGGAGGCACGGATGCGCACCAGGGCGCCTGGCCGCGGGTGCTCAGCATCCAGTTCCCCACAGCCACCGCATTCTCGCACATCTGCGGGGGGTCCCTCATCCCGTATGAAGACAGGCTGAGGAAGTTGGGGCTTTTCAGCCTGGAGAAGAGAAGGCTGCGTGGAGACCTCATAGCAGCCTTCCAGTACCTGAAGGGGGCCTACAGGGATGCTGGGGAGGGACTCTTTGTCAGGGACTGTAGTGACAGGACAAGGGGTAATGGGTTAAAACTTAAACAGGGGAAGTTTAAATTGGATATAAGGAGGAAATTCTTTCCTGTTAGGGTGGGGAGACGCTGGAATCGGTTGCCCAGGGAGGTTCCGAGTGCTCCATCCCTGGCGGTGTTCAAGGCCAGGTTGGATGAAGCCTTGTGTGGGATGGTTTAGTGAGAGGTGTCCCTGTCCGTGGCAGGGGGGTTGGAACTAGATGATCTTAAGGTCCTTTCCAACCCTAACTATTCTATGATTCTGTGATTCTATGATCACCCCTCAATGGGTCCTCACAGCCACTCACTGCTTCGTCGGGCAAAAGTAAGGGGGAGAAGGGATTGCAGCCATAGGGAATAGGCCAGGAGCAGCTCCCAGCCCGTCCCCTTCCCCATCCTGGATGCACTGGGAAGAGCGCTCAGGAGAAGGCTGCTTCCAGCTTGACAGCCCTTGAGCCTAAGGCACACTGCTTTCCTTTGGGAAGCAGCCGGAATGTGGCTCCTTCCCATCCCTCTTCTCCATAGAATGGATTAGAATAGATTAAAATGGAATGGAATGCAATGCAATGGTTATGGATCATGGAGTGGGGTGGGTTGGGAAGGAGCTTGAGATCATCCACTTCCAACCCCTTGCCATGGGCAGGGATGCCTTCCATAGAGCAGCTTGCTCCAAGCTGGCCTGCAGCACTGCCAGGGATGGAGCATCCAAACCTTCTCCATCCATGCCATCCCAGTGCCCCAGCACCCTCTTAGGGAATCCCTTCCTTATCTCCAGCCTGCAATTCCCTCTCGGAACCCATCAGCCCTTGTCCTATGGCTCCAATCCCTGCTCTTCCACTCCCTCCCAGCTTCACCACGGATTGCTTCATGATGGTCAGAATCATGGACGTGGCTTGGGCCAATGCCGAGACCCACAAGTGTTGGATACGGCAGGTCGTGGTCCAGGAATATTATACGGCTTAGGATCACGGTTAGGGTTAGGTTTAGAATTACGGTTAGCTTTAGGGTTAGGGTCAGGGTCACGGTTAGGTACAGGGTTAGGTTTAGGGTTAGGTCTTAGGTTTAGGGATAGGGTTAGGTTTAGGGTTACGTGTTAGGGTTAGGGATAGGGTTAGGGTTAGGGTTAGGGTTAACTGTAACCGGAGTTAACCCTAGGGGTGGAGTTAAGACCAGGTTGAGTCTTAGGGTTAGGGTTAGAGTTGCAGTTAGGATCAGGTTTAGGGTTAGGATTAGGGTTAGGGTTTAGGGTTAGGGTTAGGGTTAACCTTCACCAGAGTTAAGCCTGGGGGCGGAGTTAACCCCAGGGTTAGGGTTAGGATTAGTGTTAGCATTAACCCTAATCAGAATTAACCCTAGTTGCGGGTTTAATCACAGGCTTAGGGTTAGGGTTAGGGTTAGGGTCTGGCTTAGCGTTAGACTTAAGCTTAGGGTTAGGTTAACCCTAACCGGAGTTAACTAGGGTTAGGGTTAGGGTTAGAGTTAGGGTTAGGGTTAGGGTTAGGGTTAGGGTTAACCTTCACCAGAGTTAAGCCTGGGGGCGGAGTTAACCCCAGGGTTAGGGTTAGGATTAGTGTTAGCATTAACCCTAATCAGAATTAACCCTAGTTGCGGGTTTAATCACAGGCTTAGGGTTAGGGTTAGGGTTAGGGTCTGGCTTAGCGTTAGACTTAAGTTTAGGGTTAGGTTAACCCTAACCGGAGTTAACTAGGGTTAGGGTTAGGGTTAGGGTTAAGGTTAGGGTTACCTCTAACCGGAGTTAACCCTAGGGGTTAACTGCTCAAGGTTCCTCCCCGAAAACCCCAAGTGCTGGAGCTCACCCACGTCTGCCCCGGGAGCAGGGTCAGGCCCCACAGCTCTGCTCCTGCCAGCGCTGCCGAGCCCTGCACTCCCTTGATGGTGCCATCAGAGCGCCCCACACACCGCAGCACGGGCTGGGCCATTGCTCTGGCTCCGGCAGAGGCACAAGTGCCTTTGGAAGCTGCCAGCGAACAACAAGAGCTGAGAGGCGGCTGCAGAAGGGCTCTGCTGTCGGGCTGAAAGCCAAGGGTGGTGCAGGGCAAAGGAGAGACGGCAGAGCCTCAGCCCTTGGGCTTCCTTCAGAGGAGGTGGCGCTGCTGCCCTTGATCCTGGCTGTTCTCCAGGCCTGACCTGCCCTCAGCGGTCTCCAGTGGCCTCTGGCAAGGCCAGCAGCAGAGACAGGATGTTCTGCACAAATGTCTGCACCTGCTCCTGGGCCTGGGCAGTGCTGAGAGCTCTTCTGCAGCCAAATGCAAATCGTACTTTACAGTCAGACAGCGTGGTGTGGGGTGGAAGGGACCTTAAATCCCCATAGGGATTCAGAGCATCCCACAAGCAGAGCATCCCACAGGGATTCACAGCATCCCACAGGCAGAGCATCGCATAAGGAATCAGAGCATCCCACAAGGATTCAGAGCATCCCACAAGCAGAGCATGCCAGAGGGCTCCAGAGCATCCCACAGGGCTCCAGAGCATCCCACAGGGCTCCAGAGCATCCCACCAAGCAGAGCACCCCGCAGAGATTCACAGCATCACACAACCACAGCATAATACAGAGCTCCAGAGCATCCCATAGGGATTCAGAGCACCCCAAGCGCATCAGAACCCCCCCATCTCCCCATGGAAGCCCCCATCGACACCCCTGACCCACCCCCCTCCCCATGGAGCTCCCCCCATGGAACCTGCCTCTCTATGACATCAGCCCCAGCTCCAAGGGACCTGCATCCAGCACCCGTATCCCCGGGGCAGTTGCGCTTTGGGTGCAGTGGTGCTTGCAGCTCCTTGCTTGCAGCTCCTTGGTGTCACCTCCTTGGTGTCACTCTTAGCGGTGGTGGCAGCGATGGCTTTGCTCCGTGTCATCATCCTGCTGGCTTCGGCCTGGCTGGTGCAAGGCTCCTGGGACAGCTGTGGGTGAGTGGCTCCAGGCTCCAGGGTTCCTGGTATTCCATAGGGAGATGCTGCTGCTCCCAGCCACGGTCACACCAATGGGGAGGTGGGATTTGAGGAGCCCCACTTGCTTGCCATCACCCCATGCGCTGGCACAGCACAGCTATGGGGCACCCCATAGGGTCCTGTGTCCTGCAGCACCCTAGTTTACAAATATGTAAAGGGTAGGTGTCAGGATGATGGAGCTAGGCTTTTTTCAGTGATATCCAGTGATAGGACAAGGGGCAATGGGTGTAAACTGGAGCATAGGAAGTTCCACGTTAACATCAGGAAGAACTTCTTTACTGTAAGAGTGACAGAGCACTGGAACAGGTTGCCCAGGGGGGTTGTGGAGTCTCCTACACTGGAGATATTCAAGGCCCGCCTGGACAAGTTCCTGTGTGATGTACTGTAGGTTACCCTGCTCTTGCGGGGTGGTTGGACCAGATGATCTTTTGAGGTCCCTTCCAACCCTTGGGATTCTGTGATTCTGTGATCTCTGGGACACTGCGGAGGGTCCCTTTTCCCTGCAGCACCCAATGGGGCGGGACAATGCTCGCCCTTCATCCCTAAGCATCAAGTGTTGGGCTTCTGCTTCAAGAGGGACCTGCGGTACCCGTCCCATGGCTGATTCTTACGGGATGTCGCGCATCGTCGGAGGCACGGATGCGCACCAGGGCGCCTGGCCGCGGGTGCTCAGCATCCAGTTCCCCACAGCCACCGCATTCTCGCACATCTGCGGGGGGTCCCTCATCCCGTATGAAGACAGGCTGAGGAAGTTGGGGCTTTTCAGCCTGGAGAAGAGAAGGCTGCGTGGAGACCTCAGAGCAGCCTTCCAGTACCTGAAGGGGGCCTACAGGGATGCTGGGGAGGGACTCTTTGTCAGGGACTGTAGTGACAGGACAAGGGGTAATGGGTTAAAACTTAAACAGGGGAAGTTTAAATTGGATATAAGGAGGAAATTCTTTCCTGTTAGGGTGGGGAGACGCTGGAATCGGTTGCCCAGGGAGGTTCCGAGTGCTCCATCCCTGGCGGTGTTCAAGGCCAGGTTGGATGAAGCCTTGTGTGGGATGGTTTAGTGAGAGGTGTCCCTGTCCGTGGCAGGGGGGTTGGAACTAGATGATCTTAAGGTCCTTTCCAACCCTAACTATTCTATGATTCTGTGATTCTATGATCACCCCTCAATGGGTCCTCACAGCCACTCACTGCTTCGTCGGGCAAAAGTAAGGGGGAGAAGGGATTGCAGCCATAGGGAATAGGCCAGGAGCAGCTCCCAGCCCGTCCCCTTCCCCATCCTGGATGCACTGGGAAGAGCGCTCAGGAGAAGGCTGCTTCCAGCTTGACAGCCCTTGAGCCTAAGGCACACTGCTTTCCTTTGGGAAGCAGCCGGAATGTGGCTCCTTCCCATCCCTCTTCTCCATAGAATGGATTAGAATAGATTAAAATGGAATGGAATGCAATGCAATGGTTATGGATCATGGAGTGGGGTGGGTTGGGAAGGAGCTTGAGATCATCCACTTCCAACCCCTTGCCATGGGCAGGGATGCCTTCCATAGAGCAGCTTGCTCCAAGCTGGCCTGCAGCACTGCCAGGGATGGAGCATCCAAACCTTCTCCATCCATGCCATCCCAGTGCCCCAGCACCCTCTTAGGGAATCCCTTCCTTATCTCCAGCCTGCAATTCCCTCTCGGAACCCATCAGCCCTTGTCCTATGGCTCCAATCCCTGCTCTTCCACTCCCTCCCAGCTTCACCACGGATTGCTTCATGATGGTCAGAATCATGGACGTGGCTTGGGCCAATGCCGAGACCCACAAGTGTTGGATACGGCAGGTCGTGGTCCAGGAATATTATACGGCTTAGGATCACGGTTAGGGTTAGGTTTAGAATTACGGTTAGCTTTAGGGTTAGGGTCAGGGTCACGGTTAGGTACAGGGTTAGGTTTAGGGTTAGGTCTTAGGTTTAGGGATAGGGTTAGGTTTAGGGTTACGTGTTAGGGTTAGGGATAGGGTTAGGGTTAGGGTTAGGGTTAACTGTAACCGGAGTTAACCCTAGGGGTGGAGTTAAGACCAGGTTGAGTCTTAGGGTTAGGGTTAGAGTTGCAGTTAGGATCAGGTTTAGGGTTAGGATTAGGGTTAGGGTTTAGGGTTAGGGTTAGGGTTAACCTTCACCAGAGTTAAGCCTGGGGGCGGAGTTAACCCCAGGGTTAGGGTTAGGATTAGTGTTAGCATTAACCCTAATCAGAATTAACCCTAGTTGCGGGTTTAATCACAGGCTTAGGGTTAGGGTTAGGGTTAGGGTCTGGCTTAGCGTTAGACTTAAGTTTAGGGTTAGGTTAACCCTAACCGGAGTTAACTAGGGTTAGGGTTAGGGTTAGAGTTAGGGTTAGGGTTAGGGTTAGGGTTAGGGTTAACCTTCACCAGAGTTAAGCCTGGGGGCGGAGTTAACCCCAGGGTTAGGGTTAGGATTAGTGTTAGCATTAACCCTAATCAGAATTAACCCTAGTTGCGGGTTTAATCACAGGCTTAGGGTTAGGGTTAGGGTTAGGGTCTGGCTTAGCGTTAGACTTAAGTTTAGGGTTAGGTTAACCCTAACCGGAGTTAACTAGGGTTAGGGTTAGGGTTAGGGTTAAGGTTAGGGTTACCTCTAACCGGAGTTAACCCTAGGGGTTAACTGCTCAAGGTTCCTCCCCGAAAACCCCAAGTGCTGGAGCTCACCCACGTCTGCCCCGGGAGCAGGGTCAGGCCCCACAGCTCTGCTCCTGCCAGCGCTGCCGAGCCCTGCACTCCCTTGATGGTGCCATCAGAGCGCCCCACACACCGCAGCACGGGCTGGGCCATTGCTCTGGCTCCGGCAGAGGCACAAGTGCCTTTGGAAGCTGCCAGCGAACAACAAGAGCTGAGAGGCGGCTGCAGAAGGGCTCTGCTGTCGGGCTGAAAGCCAAGGGTGGTGCAGGGCAAAGGAGAGACGGCAGAGCCTCAGCCCTTGGGCTTCCTTCAGAGGAGGTGGCGCTGCTGCCCTTGATCCTGGCTGCTCTCCAGGCCTGACCTGCCCTCAGCGGTCTCCAGTGGCCTCTGGCAAGGCCAGCAGCAGAGACAGGATGTTCTGCACAAATGTCTGCACCTGCTCCTGGGCCTGGGCAGTGCTGAGAGCTCTTCTGCAGCCAAATGCAAATCGTACTTTACAGTCAGACAGCGTGGTGTGGGGTGGAAGGGACCTTAAATCCCCATAGGGATTCAGAGCATCCCACAAGCAGAGCATCCCACAGGGATTCACAGCATCCCACAGGCAGAGCATCGCATAAGGAATCAGAGCATCCCACAAGGATTCAGAGCATCCCACAAGCAGAGCATGCCAGAGGGCTCCAGAGCATCCCACAGGGCTCCAGAGCATCCCACAGGGCTCCAGAGCATCCCACCAAGCAGAGCACCCCGCAGAGATTCACAGCATCACACAACCACAGCATAATACAGAGCTCCAGAGCATCCCATAGGGATTCAGAGCACCCCAAGCGCATCAGAACCCCCCCATCTCCCCATGGAAGCCCCCATCGACACCCCTGACCCACCCCCCTCCCCATGGAGCTCCCCCCATGGAACCTGCCTCTCTATGACATCAGCCCCAGCTCCAAGGGACCTGCATCCAGCACCCGTATCCCCGGGGCAGTTGCGCTTTGGGTGCAGTGGTGCTTGCAGCTCCTTGCTTGCAGCTCCTTGGTGTCACCTCCTTGGTGTCACTCTTAGCGGTGGTGGCAGCGATGGCTTTGCTCCGTGTCATCATCCTGCTGGCTTCGGCCTGGCTGGTGCAAGGCTCCTGGGACAGCTGTGGGTGAGTGGCTCCAGGCTCCAGGGTTCCTGGTATTCCATAGGGAGATGCTGCTGCTCCCAGCCACGGTCACACCAATGGGGAGGTGGGATTTGAGGAGCCCCACTTGCTTGCCATCACCCCATGCGCTGGCACAGCACAGCTATGGGGCACCCCATAGGGTCCTGTGTCCTGCAGCACCCTAGGAGGCAGGATGATGCTCATCTCTGGGACACTGCGGAGGGTCCCTTTTCCCTGCAGCACCCAATGGGGCGGGACAATGCTCGCCCTTCATCCCTAAGCATCAAGTGTTGGGCTTCTGCTTCAAGAGGGACCTGCGGTACCCGTCCCATGGCTGATTATTACGGGATGTCGCGCATCGTCGGAGGCACGGATGCGCACCAGGGCGCCTGGCCGCGGGTGCTCAGCATCCAGTTCCCCACAGCCACCGCATTCTCGCACATCTGCGGGGGGTCCCTCATCCCGTATGAAGACAGGCTGAGGAAGTTGGGGCTTTTCAGCCTGGAGAAGAGAAGGCTGCGTGGAGACCTCAGAGCAGCCTTCCAGTACCTGAAGGGGGCCTACAGGGATGCTGGGGAGGGACTCTTTGTCAGGGACTGTAGTGACAGGACAAGGGGTAATGGGTTAAAACTTAAACAGGGGAAGTTTAAATTGGATATAAGGAGGAAATTCTTTCCTGTTAGGGTGGGGAGACGCTGGAATCGGTTGCCCAGGGAGGTTCCGAGTGCTCCATCCCTGGCGGTGTTCAAGGCCAGGTTGGATGAAGCCTTGTGTGGGATGGTTTAGTGAGAGGTGTCCCTGTCCGTGGCAGGGGGGTTGGAACTAGATGATCTTAAGGTCCTTTCCAACCCTAACTATTCTATGATTCTGTGATTCTATGATCACCCCTCAATGGGTCCTCACAGCCACTCACTGCTTCGTCGGGCAAAAGTAAGGGGGAGAAGGGATTGCAGCCATAGGGAATAGGCCAGGAGCAGCTCCCAGCCCGTCCCCTTCCCCATCCTGGATGCACTGGGAAGAGCGCTCAGGAGAAGGCTGCTTCCAGCTTGACAGCCCTTGAGCCTAAGGCACACTGCTTTCCTTTGGGAAGCAGCCGGAATGTGGCTCCTTCCCATCCCTCTTCTCCATAGAATGGATTAGAATAGATTAAAATGGAATGGAATGCAATGCAATGGTTATGGATCATGGAGTGGGGTGGGTTGGGAAGGAGCTTGAGATCATCCACTTCCAACCCCTTGCCATGGGCAGGGATGCCTTCCATAGAGCAGCTTGCTCCAAGCTGGCCTGCAGCACTGCCAGGGATGGAGCATCCAAACCTTCTCCATCCATGCCATCCCAGTGCCCCAGCACCCTCTTAGGGAATCCCTTCCTTATCTCCAGCCTGCAATTCCCTCTCGGAACCCATCAGCCCTTGTCCTATGGCTCCAATCCCTGCTCTTCCACTCCCTCCCAGCTTCACCACGGATTGCTTCATGATGGTCAGAATCATGGACGTGGCTTGGGCCAATGCCGAGACCCACAAGTGTTGGATACGGCAGGTCGTGGTCCAGGAATATTATACGGCTTAGGATCACGGTTAGGGTTAGGTTTAGAATTACGGTTAGCTTTAGGGTTAGGGTCAGGGTCACGGTTAGGTACAGGGTTAGGTTTAGGGTTAGGTCTTAGGTTTAGGGATAGGGTTAGGTTTAGGGTTACGTGTTAGGGTTAGGGATAGGGTTAGGGTTAGGGTTAGGGTTAACTGTAACCGGAGTTAACCCTAGGGGTGGAGTTAAGACCAGGTTGAGTCTTAGGGTTAGGGTTAGAGTTGCAGTTAGGATCAGGTTTAGGGTTAGGATTAGGGTTAGGGTTTAGGGTTAGGGTTAGGGTTAACCTTCACCAGAGTTAAGCCTGGGGGCGGAGTTAACCCCAGGGTTAGGGTTAGGATTAGTGTTAGCATTAACCCTAATCAGAATTAACCCTAGTTGCGGGTTTAATCACAGGCTTAGGGTTAGGGTTAGGGTTAGGGTCTGGCTTAGCGTTAGACTTAAGCTTAGGGTTAGGTTAACCCTAACCGGAGTTAACTAGGGTTAGGGTTAGGGTTAGAGTTAGGGTTAGGGTTAGGGTTAGGGTTAGGGTTAACCTTCACCAGAGTTAAGCCTGGGGGCGGAGTTAACCCCAGGGTTAGGGTTAGGATTAGTGTTAGCATTAACCCTAATCAGAATTAACCCTAGTTGCGGGTTTAATCACAGGCTTAGGGTTAGGGTTAGGGTTAGGGTCTGGCTTAGCGTTAGACTTAAGTTTAGGGTTAGGTTAACCCTAACCGGAGTTAACTAGGGTTAGGGTTAGGGTTAGGGTTAAGGTTAGGGTTACCTCTAACCGGAGTTAACCCTAGGGGTTAACTGCTCAAGGTTCCTCCCCAAAAACCCCAAGTGCTGGAGCTCACCCACGTCTGCCCCGGGAGCAGGGTCAGGCCCCACAGCTCTGCTCCTGCCAGCGCTGCCGAGCCCTGCACTCCCTTGATGGTGCCATCAGAGCGCCCCACACACCGCAGCACGGGCTGGGCCATTGCTCTGGCTCCGGCAGAGGCACAAGTGCCTTTGGAAGCTGCCAGCGAACAACAAGAGCTGAGAGGCGGCTGCAGAAGGGCTCTGCTGTCGGGCTGAAAGCCAAGGGTGGTGCAGGGCAAAGGAGAGACGGCAGAGCCTCAGCCCTTGGGCTTCCTTCAGAGGAGGTGGCGCTGCTGCCCTTGATCCTGGCTGCTCTCCAGGCCTGACCTGCCCTCAGCGGTCTCCAGTGGCCTCTGGCAAGGCCAGCAGCAGAGACAGGATGTTCTGCACAAATGTCTGCACCTGCTCCTGGGCCTGGGCAGTGCTGAGAGCTCTTCTGCAGCCAAATGCAAATCGTACTTTACAGTCAGACAGCGTGGTGTGGGGTGGAAGGGACCTTAAATCCCCATAGGGATTCAGAGCATCCCACAAGCAGAGCATCCCACAGGGATTCACAGCATCCCACAGGCAGAGCATCGCATAAGGAATCAGAGCATCCCACAAGGATTCAGAGCATCCCACAAGCAGAGCATGCCAGAGGGCTCCAGAGCATCCCACAGGGCTCCAGAGCATCCCACAGGGCTCCAGAGCATCCCACCAAGCAGAGCACCCCGCAGAGATTCACAGCATCACACAACCACAGCATAATACAGAGCTCCAGAGCATCCCATAGGGATTCAGAGCACCCCAAGCGCATCAGAACCCCCCCATCTCCCCATGGAAGCCCCCATCGACACCCCTGACCCACCCCCCTCCCCATGGAGCTCCCCCCATGGAACCTGCCTCTCTATGACATCAGCCCCAGCTCCAAGGGACCTGCATCCAGCACCCGTATCCCCGGGGCAGTTGCGCTTTGGGTGCAGTGGTGCTTGCAGCTCCTTGCTTGCAGCTCCTTGGTGTCACCTCCTTGGTGTCACTCTTAGCGGTGGTGGCAGCGATGGCTTTGCTCCGTGTCATCATCCTGCTGGCTTCGGCCTGGCTGGTGCAAGGCTCCTGGGACAGCTGTGGGTGAGTGGCTCCAGGCTCCAGGGTTCCTGGTATTCCATAGGGAGATGCTGCTGCTCCCAGCCACGGTCACACCAATGGGGAGGTGGGATTTGAGGAGCCCCACTTGCTTGCCATCACCCCATGCGCTGGCACAGCACAGCTATGGGGCACCCCATAGGGTCCTGTGTCCTGCAGCACCCTAGGAGGCAGGATGATGCTCATCTCTGGGACACTGCGGAGGGTCCCTTTTCCCTGCAGCACCCAATGGGGCGGGACAATGCTCGCCCTTCATCCCTAAGCATCAAGTGTTGGGCTTCTGCTTCAAGAGGGACCTGCGGTACCCGTCCCATGGCTGATTATTACGGGATGTCGCGCATCGTCGGAGGCACGGATGCGCACCAGGGCGCCTGGCCGCGGGTGCTCAGCATCCAGTTCCCCACAGCCACCGCATTCTCGCACATCTGCGGGGGGTCCCTCATCCCGTATGAAGACAGGCTGAGGAAGTTGGGGCTTTTCAGCCTGGAGAAGAGAAGGCTGCGTGGAGACCTCATAGCAGCCTTCCAGTACCTGAAGGGGGCCTACAGGGATGCTGGGGAGGGACTCTTTGTCAGGGACTGTAGTGACAGGACAAGGGGTAATGGGTTAAAACTTAAACAGGGGAAGTTTAAATTGGATATAAGGAGGAAATTCTTTCCTGTTAGGGTGGGGAGACGCTGGAATCGGTTGCCCAGGGAGGTTCCGAGTGCTCCATCCCTGGCGGTGTTCAAGGCCAGGTTGGATGAAGCCTTGTGTGGGATGGTTTAGTGAGAGGTGTCCCTGTCCGTGGCAGGGGGGTTGGAACTAGATGATCTTAAGGTCCTTTCCAACCCTAACTATTCTATGATTCTGTGATTCTATGATCACCCCTCAATGGGTCCTCACAGCCACTCACTGCTTCGTCGGGCAAAAGTAAGGGGGAGAAGGGATTGCAGCCATAGGGAATAGGCCAGGAGCAGCTCCCAGCCCGTCCCCTTCCCCATCCTGGATGCACTGGGAAGAGCGCTCAGGAGAAGGCTGCTTCCAGCTTGACAGCCCTTGAGCCTAAGGCACACTGCTTTCCTTTGGGAAGCAGCCGGAATGTGGCTCCTTCCCATCCCTCTTCTCCATAGAATGGATTAGAATAGATTAAAATGGAATGGAATGCAATGCAATGGTTATGGATCATGGAGTGGGGTGGGTTGGGAAGGAGCTTGAGATCATCCACTTCCAACCCCTTGCCATGGGCAGGGATGCCTTCCATAGAGCAGCTTGCTCCAAGCTGGCCTGCAGCACTGCCAGGGATGGAGCATCCAAACCTTCTCCATCCATGCCATCCCAGTGCCCCAGCACCCTCTTAGGGAATCCCTTCCTTATCTCCAGCCTGCAATTCCCTCTCGGAACCCATCAGCCCTTGTCCTATGGCTCCAATCCCTGCTCTTCCACTCCCTCCCAGCTTCACCACGGATTGCTTCATGATGGTCAGAATCATGGACGTGGCTTGGGCCAATGCCGAGACCCACAAGTGTTGGATACGGCAGGTCGTGGTCCAGGAATATTATACGGCTTAGGATCACGGTTAGGGTTAGGTTTAGAATTACGGTTAGCTTTAGGGTTAGGGTCAGGGTCACGGTTAGGTACAGGGTTAGGTTTAGGGTTAGGTCTTAGGTTTAGGGATAGGGCTAGGTTTAGGGTTACGTGTTAGGGTTAGGGATAGGGTTAGGGTTAGGGTTAGGGTTAGGGTTAACTGTAACCGGAGTTAACCCTAGGGGTGGAGTTAAGACCAGGTTGAGTCTTAGGGTTAGGGTTAGAGTTGCAGTTAGGATCAGGTTTAGGGTTAGGATTAGGGTTAGGGTTTAGGGTTAGGGTTAGGGTTAACCTTCACCAGAGTTAAGCCTGGGGGCGGAGTTAACCCCAGGGTTAGGGTTAGGATTAGTGTTAGCATTAACCCTAATCAGAATTAACCCTAGTTGCGGGTTTAATCACAGGCTTAGGGTTAGGGTTAGGGTTAGGGTCTGGCTTAGCGTTAGACTTAAGTTTAGGGTTAGGTTAACCCTAACCGGAGTTAACTAGGGTTAGGGTTAGGGTTAGAGTTAGGGTTAGGGTTAGGGTTAGGGTTAGGGTTAACCTTCACCAGAGTTAAGCCTGGGGGCGGAGTTAACCCCAGGGTTAGGGTTAGGATTAGTGTTAGCATTAACCCTAATCAGAATTAACCCTAGTTGCGGGTTTAATCACAGGCTTAGGGTTAGGGTTAGGGTTAGGGTCTGGCTTAGCGTTAGACTTAAGTTTAGGGTTAGGTTAACCCTAACCGGAGTTAACTAGGGTTAGGGTTAGGGTTAGGGTTAAGGTTAGGGTTACCTCTAACCGGAGTTAACCCTAGGGGTTAACTGCTCAAGGTTCCTCCCCGAAAACCCCAAGTGCTGGAGCTCACCCACGTCTGCCCCGGGAGCAGGGTCAGGCCCCACAGCTCTGCTCCTGCCAGCGCTGCCGAGCCCTGCACTCCCTTGATGGTGCCATCAGAGCGCCCCACACACCGCAGCACGGGCTGGGCCATTGCTCTGGCTCCGGCAGAGGCACAAGTGCCTTTGGAAGCTGCCAGCGAACAACAAGAGCTGAGAGGCGGCTGCAGAAGGGCTCTGCTGTCGGGCTGAAAGCCAAGGGTGGTGCAGGGCAAAGGAGAGACGGCAGAGCCTCAGCCCTTGGGCTTCCTTCAGAGGAGGTGGCGCTGCTGCCCTTGATCCTGGCTGCTCTCCAGGCCTGACCTGCCCTCAGCGGTCTCCAGTGGCCTCTGGCAAGGCCAGCAGCAGAGACAGGATGTTCTGCACAAATGTCTGCACCTGCTCCTGGGCCTGGGCAGTGCTGAGAGCTCTTCTGCAGCCAAATGCAAATCGTACTTTACAGTCAGACAGCGTGGTGTGGGGTGGAAGGGACCTTAAATCCCCATAGGGATTCAGAGCATCCCACAAGCAGAGCATCCCACAGGGATTCACAGCATCCCACAGGCAGAGCATCGCATAAGGAATCAGAGCATCCCACAAGGATTCAGAGCATCCCACAAGCAGAGCATGCCAGAGGGCTCCAGAGCATCCCACAGGGCTCCAGAGCATCCCACAGGGCTCCAGAGCATCCCACCAAGCAGAGCACCCCGCAGAGATTCACAGCATCACACAACCACAGCATAATACAGAGCTCCAGAGCATCCCATAGGGATTCAGAGCACCCCAAGCGCATCAGAACCCCCCCATCTCCCCATGGAGCTCCCCCCATGGAACCTGCCTCTCTATGACATCAGCCCCAGCTCCAAGGGACCTGCATCCAGCACCCGTATCCCCGGGGCAGTTGCGCTTTGGGTGCAGTGGTGCTTGCAGCTCCTTGCTTGCAGCTCCTTGGTGTCACCTCCTTGGTGTCACTCTTAGCGGTGGTGGCAGCGATGGCTTTGCTCCGTGTCATCATCCTGCTGGCTTCGGCCTGGCTGGTGCAAGGCTCCTGGGACAGCTGTGGGTGAGTGGCTCCAGGCTCCAGGGTTCCTGGTATTCCATAGGGAGATGCTGCTGCTCCCAGCCACGGTCACACCAATGGGGAGGTGGGATTTGAGGAGCCCCACTTGCTTGCCATCACCCCATGCGCTGGCACAGCACAGCTATGGGGCACCCCATAGGGTCCTGTGTCCTGCAGCACCCTAGGAGGCAGGATGATGCTCATCTCTGGGACACTGCGGAGGGTCCCTTTTCCCTGCAGCACCCAATGGGGCGGGACAATGCTCGCCCTTCATCCCTAAGCATCAAGTGTTGGGCTTCTGCTTCAAGAGGGACCTGCGGTACCCGTCCCATGGCTGATTCTTACGGGATGTCGCGCATCGTCGGAGGCACGGATGCGCACCAGGGCGCCTGGCCGCGGGTGCTCAGCATCCAGTTCCCCACAGCCACCGCATTCTCGCACATCTGCGGGGGGTCCCTCATCCCGTATGAAGACAGGCTGAGGAAGTTGGGGCTTTTCAGCCTGGAGAAGAGAAGGCTGCGTGGAGACCTCAGAGCAGCCTTCCAGTACCTGAAGGGGGCCTACAGGGATGCTGGGGAGGGACTCTTTGTCAGGGACTGTAGTGACAGGACAAGGGGTAATGGGTTAAAACTTAAACAGGGGAAGTTTAAATTGGATATAAGGAGGAAATTCTTTCCTGTTAGGGTGGGGAGACGCTGGAATCGGTTGCCCAGGGAGGTTCCGAGTGCTCCATCCCTGGCGGTGTTCAAGGCCAGGTTGGATGAAGCCTTGTGTGGGATGGTTTAGTGAGAGGTGTCCCTGTCCGTGGCAGGGGGGTTGGAACTAGATGATCTTAAGGTCCTTTCCAACCCTAACTATTCTATGATTCTGTGATTCTATGATCACCCCTCAATGGGTCCTCACAGCCACTCACTGCTTCGTCGGGCAAAAGTAAGGGGGAGAAGGGATTGCAGCCATAGGGAATAGGCCAGGAGCAGCTCCCAGCCCGTCCCCTTCCCCATCCTGGATGCACTGGGAAGAGCGCTCAGGAGAAGGCTGCTTCCAGCTTGACAGCCCTTGAGCCTAAGGCACACTGCTTTCCTTTGGGAAGCAGCCGGAATGTGGCTCCTTCCCATCCCTCTTCTCCATAGAATGGATTAGAATAGATTAAAATGGAATGGAATGCAATGCAATGGTTATGGATCATGGAGTGGGGTGGGTTGGGAAGGAGCTTGAGATCATCCACTTCCAACCCCTTGCCATGGGCAGGGATGCCTTCCATAGAGCAGCTTGCTCCAAGCTGGCCTGCAGCACTGCCAGGGATGGAGCATCCAAACCTTCTCCATCCATGCCATCCCAGTGCCCCAGCACCCTCTTAGGGAATCCCTTCCTTATCTCCAGCCTGCAATTCCCTCTCGGAACCCATCAGCCCTTGTCCTATGGCTCCAATCCCTGCTCTTCCACTCCCTCCCAGCTTCACCACGGATTGCTTCATGATGGTCAGAATCATGGACGTGGCTTGGGCCAATGCCGAGACCCACAAGTGTTGGATACGGCAGGTCGTGGTCCAGGAATATTATACGGCTTAGGATCACGGTTAGGGTTAGGTTTAGAATTACGGTTAGCTTTAGGGTTAGGGTCAGGGTCACGGTTAGGTACAGGGTTAGGTTTAGGGTTAGGTCTTAGGTTTAGGGATAGGGCTAGGTTTAGGGTTACGTGTTAGGGTTAGGGATAGGGTTAGGGTTAGGGTTAGGGTTAACTGTAACCGGAGTTAACCCTAGGGGTGGAGTTAAGACCAGGTTGAGTCTTAGGGTTAGGGTTAGAGTTGCAGTTAGGATCAGGTTTAGGGTTAGGATTAGGGTTAGGGTTTAGGGTTAGGGTTAGGGTTAACCTTCACCAGAGTTAAGCCTGGGGGCGGAGTTAACCCCAGGGTTAGGGTTAGGATTAGTGTTAGCATTAACCCTAATCAGAATTAACCCTAGTTGCGGGTTTAATCACAGGCTTAGGGTTAGGGTTAGGGTTAGGGTCTGGCTTAGCGTTAGACTTAAGCTTAGGGTTAGGTTAACCCTAACCGGAGTTAACTAGGGTTAGGGTTAGGGTTAGAGTTAGGGTTAGGGTTAGGGTTAGGGTTAGGGTTAACCTTCACCAGAGTTAAGCCTGGGGGCGGAGTTAACCCCAGGGTTAGGGTTAGGATTAGTGTTAGCATTAACCCTAATCAGAATTAACCCTAGTTGCGGGTTTAATCACAGGCTTAGGGTTAGGGTTAGGGTTAGGGTCTGGCTTAGCGTTAGACTTAAGTTTAGGGTTAGGTTAACCCTAACCGGAGTTAACTAGGGTTAGGGTTAGGGTTAGGGTTAAGGTTAGGGTTACCTCTAACCGGAGTTAACCCTAGGGGTTAACTGCTCAAGGTTCCTCCCCAAAAACCCCAAGTGCTGGAGCTCACCCACGTCTGCCCCGGGAGCAGGGTCAGGCCCCACAGCTCTGCTCCTGCCAGCGCTGCCGAGCCCTGCACTCCCTTGATGGTGCCATCAGAGCGCCCCACACACCGCAGCACGGGCTGGGCCATTGCTCTGGCTCCGGCAGAGGCACAAGTGCCTTTGGAAGCTGCCAGCGAACAACAAGAGCTGAGAGGCGGCTGCAGAAGGGCTCTGCTGTCGGGCTGAAAGCCAAGGGTGGTGCAGGGCAAAGGAGAGACGGCAGAGCCTCAGCCCTTGGGCTTCCTTCAGAGGAGGTGGCGCTGCTGCCCTTGATCCTGGCTGCTCTCCAGGCCTGACCTGCCCTCAGCGGTCTCCAGTGGCCTCTGGCAAGGCCAGCAGCAGAGACAGGATGTTCTGCACAAATGTCTGCACCTGCTCCTGGGCCTGGGCAGTGCTGAGAGCTCTTCTGCAGCCAAATGCAAATCGTACTTTACAGTCAGACAGCGTGGTGTGGGGTGGAAGGGACCTTAAATCCCCATAGGGATTCAGAGCATCCCACAAGCAGAGCATCCCACAGGGATTCACAGCATCCCACAGGCAGAGCATCGCATAAGGAATCAGAGCATCCCACAAGGATTCAGAGCATCCCACAAGCAGAGCATGCCAGAGGGCTCCAGAGCATCCCACAGGGCTCCAGAGCATCCCACAGGGCTCCAGAGCATCCCACCAAGCAGAGCACCCCGCAGAGATTCACAGCATCACACAACCACAGCATAATACAGAGCTCCAGAGCATCCCATAGGGATTCAGAGCACCCCAAGCGCATCAGAACCCCCCCATCTCCCCATGGAAGCCCCCATCGACACCCCTGACCCACCCCCCTCCCCATGGAGCTCCCCCCATGGAACCTGCCTCTCTATGACATCAGCCCCAGCTCCAAGGGACCTGCATCCAGCACCCGTATCCCCG
Organism: Lathamus discolor; assembly: GCF_037157495.1. Lineage (NCBI taxonomy): Eukaryota > Metazoa > Chordata > Aves > Psittaciformes > Psittacidae > Lathamus > Lathamus discolor. The sequence continues at coordinate 784,391 of NW_027069387.1, forward strand.
GGGCAGTTGCGCTTTGGGTGCAGTGGTGCTTGCAGCTCCTTGCTTGCAGCTCCTTGGTGTCACCTCCTTGGTGTCACTCTTAGCGGTGGTGGCAGCGATGGCTTTGCTCCGTGTCATCATCCTGCTGGCTTCGGCCTGGCTGGTGCAAGGCTCCTGGGACAGCTGTGGGTGAGTGGCTCCAGGCTCCAGGGTTCCTGGTATTCCATAGGGAGATGCTGCTGCTCCCAGCCACGGTCACACCAATGGGGAGGTGGGATTTGAGGAGCCCCACTTGCTTGCCATCACCCCATGCGCTGGCACAGCACAGCTATGGGGCACCCCATAGGGTCCTGTGTCCTGCAGCACCCTAGGAGGCAGGATGATGCTCATCTCTGGGACACTGCGGAGGGTCCCTTTTCCCTGCAGCACCCAATGGGGCGGGACAATGCTCGCCCTTCATCCCTAAGCATCAAGTGTTGGGCTTCTGCTTCAAGAGGGACCTGCGGTACCCGTCCCATGGCTGATTCTTACGGGATGTCGCGCATCGTCGGAGGCACGGATGCGCACCAGGGCGCCTGGCCGCGGGTGCTCAGCATCCAGTTCCCCACAGCCACCGCATTCTCGCACATCTGCGGGGGGTCCCTCATCCCGTATGAAGACAGGCTGAGGAAGTTGGGGCTTTTCAGCCTGGAGAAGAGAAGGCTGCGTGGAGACCTCATAGCAGCCTTCCAGTACCTGAAGGGGGCCTACAGGGATGCTGGGGAGGGACTCTTTGTCAGGGACTGTAGTGACAGGACAAGGGGTAATGGGTTAAAACTTAAACAGGGGAAGTTTAAATTGGATATAAGGAGGAAATTCTTTCCTGTTAGGGTGGGGAGACGCTGGAATCGGTTGCCCAGGGAGGTTCCGAGTGCTCCATCCCTGGCGGTGTTCAAGGCCAGGTTGGATGAAGCCTTGTGTGGGATGGTTTAGTGAGAGGTGTCCCTGTCCGTGGCAGGGGGGTTGGAACTAGATGATCTTAAGGTCCTTTCCAACCCTAACTATTCTATGATTCTGTGATTCTATGATCACCCCTCAATGGGTCCTCACAGCCACTCACTGCTTCGTCGGGCAAAAGTAAGGGGGAGAAGGGATTGCAGCCATAGGGAATAGGCCAGGAGCAGCTCCCAGCCCGTCCCCTTCCCCATCCTGGATGCACTGGGAAGAGCGCTCAGGAGAAGGCTGCTTCCAGCTTGACAGCCCTTGAGCCTAAGGCACACTGCTTTCCTTTGGGAAGCAGCCGGAATGTGGCTCCTTCCCATCCCTCTTCTCCATAGAATGGATTAGAATAGATTAAAATGGAATGGAATGCAATGCAATGGTTATGGATCATGGAGTGGGGTGGGTTGGGAAGGAGCTTGAGATCATCCACTTCCAACCCCTTGCCATGGGCAGGGATGCCTTCCATAGAGCAGCTTGCTCCAAGCTGGCCTGCAGCACTGCCAGGGATGGAGCATCCAAACCTTCTCCATCCATGCCATCCCAGTGCCCCAGCACCCTCTTAGGGAATCCCTTCCTTATCTCCAGCCTGCAATTCCCTCTCGGAACCCATCAGCCCTTGTCCTATGGCTCCAATCCCTGCTCTTCCACTCCCTCCCAGCTTCACCACGGATTGCTTCATGATGGTCAGAATCATGGACGTGGCTTGGGCCAATGCCGAGACCCACAAGTGTTGGATACGGCAGGTCGTGGTCCAGGAATATTATACGGCTTAGGATCACGGTTAGGGTTAGGTTTAGAATTACGGTTAGCTTTAGGGTTAGGGTCAGGGTCACGGTTAGGTACAGGGTTAGGTTTAGGGTTAGGTCTTAGGTTTAGGGATAGGGTTAGGTTTAGGGTTACGTGTTAGGGTTAGGGATAGGGTTAGGGTTAGGGTTAGGGTTAGGGTTAACTGTAACCGGAGTTAACCCTAGGGGTGGAGTTAAGACCAGGTTGAGTCTTAGGGTTAGGGTTAGAGTTGCAGTTAGGATCAGGTTTAGGGTTAGGATTAGGGTTAGGGTTTAGGGTTAGGGTTAGGGTTAACCTTCACCAGAGTTAAGCCTGGGGGCGGAGTTAACCCCAGGGTTAGGGTTAGGATTAGTGTTAGCATTAACCCTAATCAGAATTAACCCTAGTTGCGGGTTTAATCACAGGCTTAGGGTTAGGGTTAGGGTTAGGGTCTGGCTTAGCGTTAGACTTAAGTTTAGGGTTAGGTTAACCCTAACCGGAGTTAACTAGGGTTAGGGTTAGGGTTAGAGTTAGGGTTAGGGTTAGGGTTAGGGTTAGGGTTAACCTTCACCAGAGTTAAGCCTGGGGGCGGAGTTAACCCCAGGGTTAGGGTTAGGATTAGTGTTAGCATTAACCCTAATCAGAATTAACCCTAGTTGCGGGTTTAATCACAGGCTTAGGGTTAGGGTTAGGGTTAGGGTCTGGCTTAGCGTTAGACTTAAGTTTAGGGTTAGGTTAACCCTAACCGGAGTTAACTAGGGTTAGGGTTAGGGTTAGGGTTAAGGTTAGGGTTACCTCTAACCGGAGTTAACCCTAGGGGTTAACTGCTCAAGGTTCCTCCCCGAAAACCCCAAGTGCTGGAGCTCACCCACGTCTGCCCCGGGAGCAGGGTCAGGCCCCACAGCTCTGCTCCTGCCAGCGCTGCCGAGCCCTGCACTCCCTTGATGGTGCCATCAGAGCGCCCCACACACCGCAGCACGGGCTGGGCCATTGCTCTGGCTCCGGCAGAGGCACAAGTGCCTTTGGAAGCTGCCAGCGAACAACAAGAGCTGAGAGGCGGCTGCAGAAGGGCTCTGCTGTCGGGCTGAAAGCCAAGGGTGGTGCAGGGCAAAGGAGAGACGGCAGAGCCTCAGCCCTTGGGCTTCCTTCAGAGGAGGTGGCGCTGCTGCCCTTGATCCTGGCTGCTCTCCAGGCCTGACCTGCCCTCAGCGGTCTCCAGTGGCCTCTGGCAAGGCCAGCAGCAGAGACAGGATGTTCTGCACAAATGTCTGCACCTGCTCCTGGGCCTGGGCAGTGCTGAGAGCTCTTCTGCAGCCAAATGCAAATCGTACTTTACAGTCAGACAGCGTGGTGTGGGGTGGAAGGGACCTTAAATCCCCATAGGGATTCAGAGCATCCCACAAGCAGAGCATCCCACAGGGATTCACAGCATCCCACAGGCAGAGCATCGCATAAGGAATCAGAGCATCCCACAAGGATTCAGAGCATCCCACAAGCAGAGCATGCCAGAGGGCTCCAGAGCATCCCACAGGGCTCCAGAGCATCCCACAGGGCTCCAGAGCATCCCACCAAGCAGAGCACCCCGCAGAGATTCACAGCATCACACAACCACAGCATAATACAGAGCTCCAGAGCATCCCATAGGGATTCAGAGCACCCCAAGCGCATCAGAACCCCCCCATCTCCCCATGGAGCTCCCCCCATGGAACCTGCCTCTCTATGACATCAGCCCCAGCTCCAAGGGACCTGCATCCAGCACCCGTATCCCCGGGGCAGTTGCGCTTTGGGTGCAGTGGTGCTTGCAGCTCCTTGCTTGCAGCTCCTTGGTGTCACCTCCTTGGTGTCACTCTTAGCGGTGGTGGCAGCGATGGCTTTGCTCCGTGTCATCATCCTGCTGGCTTCGGCCTGGCTGGTGCAAGGCTCCTGGGACAGCTGTGGGTGAGTGGCTCCAGGCTCCAGGGTTCCTGGTATTCCATAGGGAGATGCTGCTGCTCCCAGCCACGGTCACACCAATGGGGAGGTGGGATTTGAGGAGCCCCACTTGCTTGCCATCACCCCATGCGCTGGCACAGCACAGCTATGGGGCACCCCATAGGGTCCTGTGTCCTGCAGCACCCTAGTTTACAAATATGTAAAGGGTAGGTGTCAGGATGATGGAGCTAGGCTTTTTTCAGTGATATCCAGTGATAGGACAAGGGGCAATGGGTGTAAACTGGAGCATAGGAAGTTCCACGTTAACATCAGGAAGAACTTCTTTACTGTAAGAGTGACAGAGCACTGGAACAGGTTGCCCAGGGGGGTTGTGGAGTCTCCTACACTGGAGATATTCAAGGCCCGCCTGGACAAGTTCCTGTGTGATGTACTGTAGGTTACCCTGCTCTTGCGGGGTGGTTGGACCAGATGATCTTTTGAGGTCCCTTCCAACCCTTGGGATTCTGTGATTCTGTGATCTCTGGGACACTGCGGAGGGTCCCTTTTCCCTGCAGCACCCAATGGGGCGGGACAATGCTCGCCCTTCATCCCTAAGCATCAAGTGTTGGGCTTCTGCTTCAAGAGGGACCTGCGGTACCCGTCCCATGGCTGATTCTTACGGGATGTCGCGCATCGTCGGAGGCACGGATGCGCACCAGGGCGCCTGGCCGCGGGTGCTCAGCATCCAGTTCCCCACAGCCACCGCATTCTCGCACATCTGCGGGGGGTCCCTCATCCCGTATGAAGACAGGCTGAGGAAGTTGGGGCTTTTCAGCCTGGAGAAGAGAAGGCTGCGTGGAGACCTCAGAGCAGCCTTCCAGTACCTGAAGGGGGCCTACAGGGATGCTGGGGAGGGACTCTTTGTCAGGGACTGTAGTGACAGGACAAGGGGTAATGGGTTAAAACTTAAACAGGGGAAGTTTAAATTGGATATAAGGAGGAAATTCTTTCCTGTTAGGGTGGGGAGACGCTGGAATCGGTTGCCCAGGGAGGTTCCGAGTGCTCCATCCCTGGCGGTGTTCAAGGCCAGGTTGGATGAAGCCTTGTGTGGGATGGTTTAGTGAGAGGTGTCCCTGTCCGTGGCAGGGGGGTTGGAACTAGATGATCTTAAGGTCCTTTCCAACCCTAACTATTCTATGATTCTGTGATTCTATGATCACCCCTCAATGGGTCCTCACAGCCACTCACTGCTTCGTCGGGCAAAAGTAAGGGGGAGAAGGGATTGCAGCCATAGGGAATAGGCCAGGAGCAGCTCCCAGCCCGTCCCCTTCCCCATCCTGGATGCACTGGGAAGAGCGCTCAGGAGAAGGCTGCTTCCAGCTTGACAGCCCTTGAGCCTAAGGCACACTGCTTTCCTTTGGGAAGCAGCCGGAATGTGGCTCCTTCCCATCCCTCTTCTCCATAGAATGGATTAGAATAGATTAAAATGGAATGGAATGCAATGCAATGGTTATGGATCATGGAGTGGGGTGGGTTGGGAAGGAGCTTGAGATCATCCACTTCCAACCCCTTGCCATGGGCAGGGATGCCTTCCATAGAGCAGCTTGCTCCAAGCTGGCCTGCAGCACTGCCAGGGATGGAGCATCCAAACCTTCTCCATCCATGCCATCCCAGTGCCCCAGCACCCTCTTAGGGAATCCCTTCCTTATCTCCAGCCTGCAATTCCCTCTCGGAACCCATCAGCCCTTGTCCTATGGCTCCAATCCCTGCTCTTCCACTCCCTCCCAGCTTCACCACGGATTGCTTCATGATGGTCAGAATCATGGACGTGGCTTGGGCCAATGCCGAGACCCACAAGTGTTGGATACGGCAGGTCGTGGTCCAGGAATATTATACGGCTTAGGATCACGGTTAGGGTTAGGTTTAGAATTACGGTTAGCTTTAGGGTTAGGGTCAGGGTCACGGTTAGGTACAGGGTTAGGTTTAGGGTTAGGTCTTAGGTTTAGGGATAGGGTTAGGTTTAGGGTTACGTGTTAGGGTTAGGGATAGGGTTAGGGTTAGGGTTAGGGTTAACTGTAACCGGAGTTAACCCTAGGGGTGGAGTTAAGACCAGGTTGAGTCTTAGGGTTAGGGTTAGAGTTGCAGTTAGGATCAGGTTTAGGGTTAGGATTAGGGTTAGGGTTTAGGGTTAGGGTTAGGGTTAACCTTCACCAGAGTTAAGCCTGGGGGCGGAGTTAACCCCAGGGTTAGGGTTAGGATTAGTGTTAGCATTAACCCTAATCAGAATTAACCCTAGTTGCGGGTTTAATCACAGGCTTAGGGTTAGGGTTAGGGTTAGGGTCTGGCTTAGCGTTAGACTTAAGCTTAGGGTTAGGTTAACCCTAACCGGAGTTAACTAGGGTTAGGGTTAGGGTTAGAGTTAGGGTTAGGGTTAGGGTTAGGGTTAGGGTTAACCTTCACCAGAGTTAAGCCTGGGGGCGGAGTTAACCCCAGGGTTAGGGTTAGGATTAGTGTTAGCATTAACCCTAATCAGAATTAACCCTAGTTGCGGGTTTAATCACAGGCTTAGGGTTAGGGTTAGGGTTAGGGTCTGGCTTAGCGTTAGACTTAAGTTTAGGGTTAGGTTAACCCTAACCGGAGTTAACTAGGGTTAGGGTTAGGGTTAGGGTTAAGGTTAGGGTTACCTCTAACCGGAGTTAACCCTAGGGGTTAACTGCTCAAGGTTCCTCCCCGAAAACCCCAAGTGCTGGAGCTCACCCACGTCTGCCCCGGGAGCAGGGTCAGGCCCCACAGCTCTGCTCCTGCCAGCGCTGCCGAGCCCTGCACTCCCTTGATGGTGCCATCAGAGCGCCCCACACACCGCAGCACGGGCTGGGCCATTGCTCTGGCTCCGGCAGAGGCACAAGTGCCTTTGGAAGCTGCCAGCGAACAACAAGAGCTGAGAGGCGGCTGCAGAAGGGCTCTGCTGTCGGGCTGAAAGCCAAGGGTGGTGCAGGGCAAAGGAGAGACGGCAGAGCCTCAGCCCTTGGGCTTCCTTCAGAGGAGGTGGCGCTGCTGCCCTTGATCCTGGCTGTTCTCCAGGCCTGACCTGCCCTCAGCGGTCTCCAGTGGCCTCTGGCAAGGCCAGCAGCAGAGACAGGATGTTCTGCACAAATGTCTGCACCTGCTCCTGGGCCTGGGCAGTGCTGAGAGCTCTTCTGCAGCCAAATGCAAATCGTACTTTACAGTCAGACAGCGTGGTGTGGGGTGGAAGGGACCTTAAATCCCCATAGGGATTCAGAGCATCCCACAAGCAGAGCATCCCACAGGGATTCACAGCATCCCACAGGCAGAGCATCGCATAAGGAATCAGAGCATCCCACAAGGATTCAGAGCATCCCACAAGCAGAGCATGCCAGAGGGCTCCAGAGCATCCCACAGGGCTCCAGAGCATCCCACAGGGCTCCAGAGCATCCCACCAAGCAGAGCACCCCGCAGAGATTCACAGCATCACACAACCACAGCATAATACAGAGCTCCAGAGCATCCCATAGGGATTCAGAGCACCCCAAGCGCATCAGAACCCCCCCATCTCCCCATGGAAGCCCCCATCGACACCCCTGACCCACCCCCCTCCCCATGGAGCTCCCCCCATGGAACCTGCCTCTCTATGACATCAGCCCCAGCTCCAAGGGACCTGCATCCAGCACCCGTATCCCCGGGGCAGTTGCGCTTTGGGTGCAGTGGTGCTTGCAGCTCCTTGCTTGCAGCTCCTTGGTGTCACCTCCTTGGTGTCACTCTTAGCGGTGGTGGCAGCGATGGCTTTGCTCCGTGTCATCATCCTGCTGGCTTCGGCCTGGCTGGTGCAAGGCTCCTGGGACAGCTGTGGGTGAGTGGCTCCAGGCTCCAGGGTTCCTGGTATTCCATAGGGAGATGCTGCTGCTCCCAGCCACGGTCACACCAATGGGGAGGTGGGATTTGAGGAGCCCCACTTGCTTGCCATCACCCCATGCGCTGGCACAGCACAGCTATGGGGCACCCCATAGGGTCCTGTGTCCTGCAGCACCCTAGGAGGCAGGATGATGCTCATCTCTGGGACACTGCGGAGGGTCCCTTTTCCCTGCAGCACCCAATGGGGCGGGACAATGCTCGCCCTTCATCCCTAAGCATCAAGTGTTGGGCTTCTGCTTCAAGAGGGACCTGCGGTACCCGTCCCATGGCTGATTCTTACGGGATGTCGCGCATCGTCGGAGGCACGGATGCGCACCAGGGCGCCTGGCCGCGGGTGCTCAGCATCCAGTTCCCCACAGCCACCGCATTCTCGCACATCTGCGGGGGGTCCCTCATCCCGTATGAAGACAGGCTGAGGAAGTTGGGGCTTTTCAGCCTGGAGAAGAGAAGGCTGCGTGGAGACCTCATAGCAGCCTTCCAGTACCTGAAGGGGGCCTACAGGGATGCTGGGGAGGGACTCTTTGTCAGGGACTGTAGTGACAGGACAAGGGGTAATGGGTTAAAACTTAAACAGGGGAAGTTTAAATTGGATATAAGGAGGAAATTCTTTCCTGTTAGGGTGGGGAGACGCTGGAATCGGTTGCCCAGGGAGGTTCCGAGTGCTCCATCCCTGGCGGTGTTCAAGGCCAGGTTGGATGAAGCCTTGTGTGGGATGGTTTAGTGAGAGGTGTCCCTGTCCGTGGCAGGGGGGTTGGAACTAGATGATCTTAAGGTCCTTTCCAACCCTAACTATTCTATGATTCTGTGATTCTATGATCACCCCTCAATGGGTCCTCACAGCCACTCACTGCTTCGTCGGGCAAAAGTAAGGGGGAGAAGGGATTGCAGCCATAGGGAATAGGCCAGGAGCAGCTCCCAGCCCGTCCCCTTCCCCATCCTGGATGCACTGGGAAGAGCGCTCAGGAGAAGGCTGCTTCCAGCTTGACAGCCCTTGAGCCTAAGGCACACTGCTTTCCTTTGGGAAGCAGCCGGAATGTGGCTCCTTCCCATCCCTCTTCTCCATAGAATGGATTAGAATAGATTAAAATGGAATGGAATGCAATGCAATGGTTATGGATCATGGAGTGGGGTGGGTTGGGAAGGAGCTTGAGATCATCCACTTCCAACCCCTTGCCATGGGCAGGGATGCCTTCCATAGAGCAGCTTGCTCCAAGCTGGCCTGCAGCACTGCCAGGGATGGAGCATCCAAACCTTCTCCATCCATGCCATCCCAGTGCCCCAGCACCCTCTTAGGGAATCCCTTCCTTATCTCCAGCCTGCAATTCCCTCTCGGAACCCATCAGCCCTTGTCCTATGGCTCCAATCCCTGCTCTTCCACTCCCTCCCAGCTTCACCACGGATTGCTTCATGATGGTCAGAATCATGGACGTGGCTTGGGCCAATGCCGAGACCCACAAGTGTTGGATACGGCAGGTCGTGGTCCAGGAATATTATACGGCTTAGGATCACGGTTAGGGTTAGGTTTAGAATTACGGTTAGCTTTAGGGTTAGGGTCAGGGTCACGGTTAGGTACAGGGTTAGGTTTAGGGTTAGGTCTTAGGTTTAGGGATAGGGTTAGGTTTAGGGTTACGTGTTAGGGTTAGGGATAGGGTTAGGGTTAGGGTTAACTGTAACCGGAGTTAACCCTAGGGGTGGAGTTAAGACCAGGTTGAGTCTTAGGGTTAGGGTTAGAGTTGCAGTTAGGATCAGGTTTAGGGTTAGGATTAGGGTTAGGGTTTAGGGTTAGGGTTAGGGTTAACCTTCACCAGAGTTAAGCCTGGGGGCGGAGTTAACCCCAGGGTTAGGGTTAGGATTAGTGTTAGCATTAACCCTAATCAGAATTAACCCTAGTTGCGGGTTTAATCACAGGCTTAGGGTTAGGGTTAGGGTTAGGGTCTGGCTTAGCGTTAGACTTAAGCTTAGGGTTAGGTTAACCCTAACCGGAGTTAACTAGGGTTAGGGTTAGGGTTAGAGTTAGGGTTAGGGTTAGGGTTAGGGTTAGGGTTAACCTTCACCAGAGTTAAGCCTGGGGGCGGAGTTAACCCCAGGGTTAGGGTTAGGATTAGTGTTAGCATTAACCCTAATCAGAATTAACCCTAGTTGCGGGTTTAATCACAGGCTTAGGGTTAGGGTTAGGGTTAGGGTCTGGCTTAGCGTTAGACTTAAGTTTAGGGTTAGGTTAACCCTAACCGGAGTTAACTAGGGTTAGGGTTAGGGTTAGGGTTAAGGTTAGGGTTACCTCTAACCGGAGTTAACCCTAGGGGTTAACTGCTCAAGGTTCCTCCCCGAAAACCCCAAGTGCTGGAGCTCACCCACGTCTGCCCCGGGAGCAGGGTCAGGCCCCACAGCTCTGCTCCTGCCAGCGCTGCCGAGCCCTGCACTCCCTTGATGGTGCCATCAGAGCGCCCCACACACCGCAGCACGGGCTGGGCCATTGCTCTGGCTCCGGCAGAGGCACAAGTGCCTTTGGAAGCTGCCAGCGAACAACAAGAGCTGAGAGGCGGCTGCAGAAGGGCTCTGCTGTCGGGCTGAAAGCCAAGGGTGGTGCAGGGCAAAGGAGAGACGGCAGAGCCTCAGCCCTTGGGCTTCCTTCAGAGGAGGTGGCGCTGCTGCCCTTGATCCTGGCTGTTCTCCAGGCCTGACCTGCCCTCAGCGGTCTCCAGTGGCCTCTGGCAAGGCCAGCAGCAGAGACAGGATGTTCTGCACAAATGTCTGCACCTGCTCCTGGGCCTGGGCAGTGCTGAGAGCTCTTCTGCAGCCAAATGCAAATCGTACTTTACAGTCAGACAGCGTGGTGTGGGGTGGAAGGGACCTTAAATCCCCATAGGGATTCAGAGCATCCCACAAGCAGAGCATCCCACAGGGATTCACAGCATCCCACAGGCAGAGCATCGCATAAGGAATCAGAGCATCCCACAAGGATTCAGAGCATCCCACAAGCAGAGCATGCCAGAGGGCTCCAGAGCATCCCACAGGGCTCCAGAGCATCCCACAGGGCTCCAGAGCATCCCACCAAGCAGAGCACCCCGCAGAGATTCACAGCATCACACAACCACAGCATAATACAGAGCTCCAGAGCATCCCATAGGGATTCAGAGCACCCCAAGCGCATCAGAACCCCCCCATCTCCCCATGGAAGCCCCCATCGACACCCCTGACCCACCCCCCTCCCCATGGAGCTCCCCCCATGGAACCTGCCTCTCTATGACATCAGCCCCAGCTCCAAGGGACCTGCATCCAGCACCCGTATCCCCGGGGCAGTTGCGCTTTGGGTGCAGTGGTGCTTGCAGCTCCTTGCTTGCAGCTCCTTGGTGTCACCTCCTTGGTGTCACTCTTAGCGGTGGTGGCAGCGATGGCTTTGCTCCGTGTCATCATCCTGCTGGCTTCGGCCTGGCTGGTGCAAGGCTCCTGGGACAGCTGTGGGTGAGTGGCTCCAGGCTCCAGGGTTCCTGGTATTCCATAGGGAGATGCTGCTGCTCCCAGCCACGGTCACACCAATGGGGAGGTGGGATTTGAGGAGCCCCACTTGCTTGCCATCACCCCATGCGCTGGCACAGCACAGCTATGGGGCACCCCATAGGGTCCTGTGTCCTGCAGCACCCTAGTTTACAAATATGTAAAGGGTAGGTGTCAGGATGATGGAGCTAGGCTTTTTTCAGTGATATCCAGTGATAGGACAAGGGGCAATGGGTGTAAACTGGAGCATAGGAAGTTCCACGTTAACATCAGGAAGAACTTCTTTACTGTAAGAGTGACAGAGCACTGGAACAGGTTGCCCAGGGGGGTTGTGGAGTCTCCTACACTGGAGATATTCAAGGCCCGCCTGGACAAGTTCCTGTGTGATGTACTGTAGGTTACCCTGCTCTTGCGGGGTGGTTGGACCAGATGATCTTTTGAGGTCCCTTCCAACCCTTGGGATTCTGTGATTCTGTGATCTCTGGGACACTGCGGAGGGTCCCTTTTCCCTGCAGCACCCAATGGGGCGGGACAATGCTCGCCCTTCATCCCTAAGCATCAAGTGTTGGGCTTCTGCTTCAAGAGGGACCTGCGGTACCCGTCCCATGGCTGATTCTTACGGGATGTCGCGCATCGTCGGAGGCACGGATGCGCACCAGGGCGCCTGGCCGCGGGTGCTCAGCATCCAGTTCCCCACAGCCACCGCATTCTCGCACATCTGCGGGGGGTCCCTCATCCCGTATGAAGACAGGCTGAGGAAGTTGGGGCTTTTCAGCCTGGAGAAGAGAAGGCTGCGTGGAGACCTCATAGCAGCCTTCCAGTACCTGAAGGGGGCCTACAGGGATGCTGGGGAGGGACTCTTTGTCAGGGACTGTAGTGACAGGACAAGGGGTAATGGGTTAAAACTTAAACAGGGGAAGTTTAAATTGGATATAAGGAGGAAATTCTTTCCTGTTAGGGTGGGGAGACGCTGGAATCGGTTGCCCAGGGAGGTTCCGAGTGCTCCATCCCTGGCGGTGTTCAAGGCCAGGTTGGATGAAGCCTTGTGTGGGATGGTTTAGTGAGAGGTGTCCCTGTCCGTGGCAGGGGGGTTGGAACTAGATGATCTTAAGGTCCTTTCCAACCCTAACTATTCTATGATTCTGTGATTCTATGATCACCCCTCAATGGGTCCTCACAGCCACTCACTGCTTCGTCGGGCAAAAGTAAGGGGGAGAAGGGATTGCAGCCATAGGGAATAGGCCAGGAGCAGCTCCCAGCCCGTCCCCTTCCCCATCCTGGATGCACTGGGAAGAGCGCTCAGGAGAAGGCTGCTTCCAGCTTGACAGCCCTTGAGCCTAAGGCACACTGCTTTCCTTTGGGAAGCAGCCGGAATGTGGCTCCTTCCCATCCCTCTTCTCCATAGAATGGATTAGAATAGATTAAAATGGAATGGAATGCAATGCAATGGTTATGGATCATGGAGTGGGGTGGGTTGGGAAGGAGCTTGAGATCATCCACTTCCAACCCCTTGCCATGGGCAGGGATGCCTTCCATAGAGCAGCTTGCTCCAAGCTGGCCTGCAGCACTGCCAGGGATGGAGCATCCAAACCTTCTCCATCCATGCCATCCCAGTGCCCCAGCACCCTCTTAGGGAATCCCTTCCTTATCTCCAGCCTGCAATTCCCTCTCGGAACCCATCAGCCCTTGTCCTATGGCTCCAATCCCTGCTCTTCCACTCCCTCCCAGCTTCACCACGGATTGCTTCATGATGGTCAGAATCATGGACGTGGCTTGGGCCAATGCCGAGACCCACAAGTGTTGGATACGGCAGGTCGTGGTCCAGGAATATTATACGGCTTAGGATCACGGTTAGGGTTAGGTTTAGAATTACGGTTAGCTTTAGGGTTAGGGTCAGGGTCACGGTTAGGTACAGGGTTAGGTTTAGGGTTAGGTCTTAGGTTTAGGGATAGGGTTAGGTTTAGGGTTACGTGTTAGGGTTAGGGATAGGGTTAGGGTTAGGGTTAGGGTTAACTGTAACCGGAGTTAACCCTAGGGGTGGAGTTAAGACCAGGTTGAGTCTTAGGGTTAGGGTTAGAGTTGCAGTTAGGATCAGGTTTAGGGTTAGGATTAGGGTTAGGGTTTAGGGTTAGGGTTAGGGTTAACCTTCACCAGAGTTAAGCCTGGGGGCGGAGTTAACCCCAGGGTTAGGGTTAGGATTAGTGTTAGCATTAACCCTAATCAGAATTAACCCTAGTTGCGGGTTTAATCACAGGCTTAGGGTTAGGGTTAGGGTTAGGGTCTGGCTTAGCGTTAGACTTAAGCTTAGGGTTAGGTTAACCCTAACCGGAGTTAACTAGGGTTAGGGTTAGGGTTAGAGTTAGGGTTAGGGTTAGGGTTAGGGTTAGGGTTAACCTTCACCAGAGTTAAGCCTGGGGGCGGAGTTAACCCCAGGGTTAGGGTTAGGATTAGTGTTAGCATTAACCCTAATCAGAATTAACCCTAGTTGCGGGTTTAATCACAGGCTTAGGGTTAGGGTTAGGGTTAGGGTCTGGCTTAGCGTTAGACTTAAGTTTAGGGTTAGGTTAACCCTAACCGGAGTTAACTAGGGTTAGGGTTAGGGTTAGGGTTAAGGTTAGGGTTACCTCTAACCGGAGTTAACCCTAGGGGTTAACTGCTCAAGGTTCCTCCCCAAAAACCCCAAGTGCTGGAGCTCACCCACGTCTGCCCCGGGAGCAGGGTCAGGCCCCACAGCTCTGCTCCTGCCAGCGCTGCCGAGCCCTGCACTCCCTTGATGGTGCCATCAGAGCGCCCCACACACCGCAGCACGGGCTGGGCCATTGCTCTGGCTCCGGCAGAGGCACAAGTGCCTTTGGAAGCTGCCAGCGAACAACAAGAGCTGAGAGGCGGCTGCAGAAGGGCTCTGCTGTCGGGCTGAAAGCCAAGGGTGGTGCAGGGCAAAGGAGAGACGGCAGAGCCTCAGCCCTTGGGCTTCCTTCAGAGGAGGTGGCGCTGCTGCCCTTGATCCTGGCTGCTCTCCAGGCCTGACCTGCCCTCAGCGGTCTCCAGTGGCCTCTGGCAAGGCCAGCAGCAGAGACAGGATGTTCTGCACAAATGTCTGCACCTGCTCCTGGGCCTGGGCAGTGCTGAGAGCTCTTCTGCAGCCAAATGCAAATCGTACTTTACAGTCAGACAGCGTGGTGTGGGGTGGAAGGGACCTTAAATCCCCATAGGGATTCAGAGCATCCCACAAGCAGAGCATCCCACAGGGATTCACAGCATCCCACAGGCAGAGCATCGCATAAGGAATCAGAGCATCCCACAAGGATTCAGAGCATCCCACAAGCAGAGCATGCCAGAGGGCTCCAGAGCATCCCACAGGGCTCCAGAGCATCCCACAGGGCTCCAGAGCATCCCACCAAGCAGAGCACCCCGCAGAGATTCACAGCATCACACAACCACAGCATAATACAGAGCTCCAGAGCATCCCATAGGGATTCAGAGCACCCCAAGCGCATCAGAACCCCCCCATCTCCCCATGGAAGCCCCCATCGACACCCCTGACCCACCCCCCTCCCCATGGAGCTCCCCCCATGGAACCTGCCTCTCTATGACATCAGCCCCAGCTCCAAGGGACCTGCATCCAGCACCCGTATCCCCGGGGCAGTTGCGCTTTGGGTGCAGTGGTGCTTGCAGCTCCTTGCTTGCAGCTCCTTGGTGTCACCTCCTTGGTGTCACTCTTAGCGGTGGTGGCAGCGATGGCTTTGCTCCGTGTCATCATCCTGCTGGCTTCGGCCTGGCTGGTGCAAGGCTCCTGGGACAGCTGTGGGTGAGTGGCTCCAGGCTCCAGGGTTCCTGGTATTCCATAGGGAGATGCTGCTGCTCCCAGCCACGGTCACACCAATGGGGAGGTGGGATTTGAGGAGCCCCACTTGCTTGCCATCACCCCATGCGCTGGCACAGCACAGCTATGGGGCACCCCATAGGGTCCTGTGTCCTGCAGCACCCTAGGAGGCAGGATGATGCTCATCTCTGGGACACTGCGGAGGGTCCCTTTTCCCTGCAGCACCCAATGGGGCGGGACAATGCTCGCCCTTCATCCCTAAGCATCAAGTGTTGGGCTTCTGCTTCAAGAGGGACCTGCGGTACCCGTCCCATGGCTGATTCTTACGGGATGTCGCGCATCGTCGGAGGCACGGATGCGCACCAGGGCGCCTGGCCGCGGGTGCTCAGCATCCAGTTCCCCACAGCCACCGCATTCTCGCACATCTGCGGGGGGTCCCTCATCCCGTATGAAGACAGGCTGAGGAAGTTGGGGCTTTTCAGCCTGGAGAAGAGAAGGCTGCGTGGAGACCTCATAGCAGCCTTCCAGTACCTGAAGGGGGCCTACAGGGATGCTGGGGAGGGACTCTTTGTCAGGGACTGTAGTGACAGGACAAGGGGTAATGGGTTAAAACTTAAACAGGGGAAGTTTAAATTGGATATAAGGAGGAAATTCTTTCCTGTTAGGGTGGGGAGACGCTGGAATCGGTTGCCCAGGGAGGTTCCGAGTGCTCCATCCCTGGCGGTGTTCAAGGCCAGGTTGGATGAAGCCTTGTGTGGGATGGTTTAGTGAGAGGTGTCCCTGTCCGTGGCAGGGGGGTTGGAACTAGATGATCTTAAGGTCCTTTCCAACCCTAACTATTCTATGATTCTGTGATTCTATGATCACCCCTCAATGGGTCCTCACAGCCACTCACTGCTTCGTCGGGCAAAAGTAAGGGGGAGAAGGGATTGCAGCCATAGGGAATAGGCCAGGAGCAGCTCCCAGCCCGTCCCCTTCCCCATCCTGGATGCACTGGGAAGAGCGCTCAGGAGAAGGCTGCTTCCAGCTTGACAGCCCTTGAGCCTAAGGCACACTGCTTTCCTTTGGGAAGCAGCCGGAATGTGGCTCCTTCCCATCCCTCTTCTCCATAGAATGGATTAGAATAGATTAAAATGGAATGGAATGCAATGCAATGGTTATGGATCATGGAGTGGGGTGGGTTGGGAAGGAGCTTGAGATCATCCACTTCCAACCCCTTGCCATGGGCAGGGATGCCTTCCATAGAGCAGCTTGCTCCAAGCTGGCCTGCAGCACTGCCAGGGATGGAGCATCCAAACCTTCTCCATCCATGCCATCCCAGTGCCCCAGCACCCTCTTAGGGAATCCCTTCCTTATCTCCAGCCTGCAATTCCCTCTCGGAACCCATCAGCCCTTGTCCTATGGCTCCAATCCCTGCTCTTCCACTCCCTCCCAGCTTCACCACGGATTGCTTCATGATGGTCAGAATCATGGACGTGGCTTGGGCCAATGCCGAGACCCACAAGTGTTGGATACGGCAGGTCGTGGTCCAGGAATATTATACGGCTTAGGATCACGGTTAGGGTTAGGTTTAGAATTACGGTTAGCTTTAGGGTTAGGGTCAGGGTCACGGTTAGGTACAGGGTTAGGTTTAGGGTTAGGTCTTAGGTTTAGGGATAGGGTTAGGTTTAGGGTTACGTGTTAGGGTTAGGGATAGGGTTAGGGTTAGGGTTAGGGTTAACTGTAACCGGAGTTAACCCTAGGGGTGGAGTTAAGACCAGGCTGAGTCTTAGGGTTAGGGTTAGAGTTGCAGTTAGGATCAGGTTTAGGGTTAGGATTAGGGTTAGGGTTTAGGGTTAGGGTTAGGGTTAACCTTCACCAGAGTTAAGCCTGGGGGCGGAGTTAACCCCAGGGTTAGGGTTAGGATTAGTGTTAGCATTAACCCTAATCAGAATTAACCCTAGTTGCGGGTTTAATCACAGGCTTAGGGTTAGGGTTAGGGTTAGGGTCTGGCTTAGCGTTAGACTTAAGCTTAGGGTTAGGTTAACCCTAACCGGAGTTAACTAGGGTTAGGGTTAGGGTTAGAGTTAGGGTTAGGGTTAGGGTTAGGGTTAGGGTTAACCTTCACCAGAGTTAAGCCTGGGGGCGGAGTTAACCCCAGGGTTAGGGTTAGGATTAGTGTTAGCATTAACCCTAATCAGAATTAACCCTAGTTGCGGGTTTAATCACAGGCTTAGGGTTAGGGTTAGGGTTAGGGTCTGGCTTAGCGTTAGACTTAAGTTTAGGGTTAGGTTAACCCTAACCGGAGTTAACTAGGGTTAGGGTTAGGGTTAGGGTTAAGGTTAGGGTTACCTCTAACCGGAGTTAACCCTAGGGGTTAACTGCTCAAGGTTCCTCCCCGAAAACCCCAAGTGCTGGAGCTCACCCACGTCTGCCCCGGGAGCAGGGTCAGGCCCCACAGCTCTGCTCCTGCCAGCGCTGCCGAGCCCTGCACTCCCTTGATGGTGCCATCAGAGCGCCCCACACACCGCAGCACGGGCTGGGCCATTGCTCTGGCTCCGGCAGAGGCACAAGTGCCTTTGGAAGCTGCCAGCGAACAACAAGAGCTGAGAGGCGGCTGCAGAAGGGCTCTGCTGTCGGGCTGAAAGCCAAGGGTGGTGCAGGGCAAAGGAGAGACGGCAGAGCCTCAGCCCTTGGGCTTCCTTCAGAGGAGGTGGCGCTGCTGCCCTTGATCCTGGCTGCTCTCCAGGCCTGACCTGCCCTCAGCGGTCTCCAGTGGCCTCTGGCAAGGCCAGCAGCAGAGACAGGATGTTCTGCACAAATGTCTGCACCTGCTCCTGGGCCTGGGCAGTGCTGAGAGCTCTTCTGCAGCCAAATGCAAATCGTACTTTACAGTCAGACAGCGTGGTGTGGGGTGGAAGGGACCTTAAATCCCCATAGGGATTCAGAGCATCCCACAAGCAGAGCATCCCACAGGGATTCACAGCATCCCACAGGCAGAGCATCGCATAAGGAATCAGAGCATCCCACAAGGATTCAGAGCATCCCACAAGCAGAGCATGCCAGAGGGCTCCAGAGCATCCCACAGGGCTCCAGAGCATCCCACAGGGCTCCAGAGCATCCCACCAAGCAGAGCACCCCGCAGAGATTCACAGCATCACACAACCACAGCATAATACAGAGCTCCAGAGCATCCCATAGGGATTCAGAGCACCCCAAGCGCATCAGAACCCCCCCATCTCCCCATGGAAGCCCCCATCGACACCCCTGACCCACCCCCCTCCCCATGGAGCTCCCCCCATGGAACCTGCCTCTCTATGACATCAGCCCCAGCTCCAAGGGACCTGCATCCAGCACCCGTATCCCCGGGGCAGTTGCGCTTTGGGTGCAGTGGTGCTTGCAGCTCCTTGCTTGCAGCTCCTTGGTGTCACCTCCTTGGTGTCACTCTTAGCGGTGGTGGCAGCGATGGCTTTGCTCCGTGTCATCATCCTGCTGGCTTCGGCCTGGCTGGTGCAAGGCTCCTGGGACAGCTGTGGGTGAGTGGCTCCAGGCTCCAGGGTTCCTGGTATTCCATAGGGAGATGCTGCTGCTCCCAGCCACGGTCACACCAATGGGGAGGTGGGATTTGAGGAGCCCCACTTGCTTGCCATCACCCCATGCGCTGGCACAGCACAGCTATGGGGCACCCCATAGGGTCCTGTGTCCTGCAGCACCCTAGGAGGCAGGATGATGCTCATCTCTGGGACACTGCGGAGGGTCCCTTTTCCCTGCAGCACCCAATGGGGCGGGACAATGCTCGCCCTTCATCCCTAAGCATCAAGTGTTGGGCTTCTGCTTCAAGAGGGACCTGCGGTACCCGTCCCATGGCTGATTCTTACGGGATGTCGCGCATCGTCGGAGGCACGGATGCGCACCAGGGCGCCTGGCCGCGGGTGCTCAGCATCCAGTTCCCCACAGCCACCGCATTCTCGCACATCTGCGGGGGGTCCCTCATCCCGTATGAAGACAGGCTGAGGAAGTTGGGGCTTTTCAGCCTGGAGAAGAGAAGGCTGCGTGGAGACCTCATAGCAGCCTTCCAGTACCTGAAGGGGGCCTACAGGGATGCTGGGGAGGGACTCTTTGTCAGGGACTGTAGTGACAGGACAAGGGGTAATGGGTTAAAACTTAAACAGGGGAAGTTTAAATTGGATATAAGGAGGAAATTCTTTCCTGTTAGGGTGGGGAGACGCTGGAATCGGTTGCCCAGGGAGGTTCCGAGTGCTCCATCCCTGGCGGTGTTCAAGGCCAGGTTGGATGAAGCCTTGTGTGGGATGGTTTAGTGAGAGGTGTCCCTGTCCGTGGCAGGGGGGTTGGAACTAGATGATCTTAAGGTCCTTTCCAACCCTAACTATTCTATGATTCTGTGATTCTATGATCACCCCTCAATGGGTCCTCACAGCCACTCACTGCTTCGTCGGGCAAAAGTAAGGGGGAGAAGGGATTGCAGCCATAGGGAATAGGCCAGGAGCAGCTCCCAGCCCGTCCCCTTCCCCATCCTGGATGCACTGGGAAGAGCGCTCAGGAGAAGGCTGCTTCCAGCTTGACAGCCCTTGAGCCTAAGGCACACTGCTTTCCTTTGGGAAGCAGCCGGAATGTGGCTCCTTCCCATCCCTCTTCTCCATAGAATGGATTAGAATAGATTAAAATGGAATGGAATGCAATGCAATGGTTATGGATCATGGAGTGGGGTGGGTTGGGAAGGAGCTTGAGATCATCCACTTCCAACCCCTTGCCATGGGCAGGGATGCCTTCCATAGAGCAGCTTGCTCCAAGCTGGCCTGCAGCACTGCCAGGGATGGAGCATCCAAACCTTCTCCATCCATGCCATCCCAGTGCCCCAGCACCCTCTTAGGGAATCCCTTCCTTATCTCCAGCCTGCAATTCCCTCTCGGAACCCATCAGCCCTTGTCCTATGGCTCCAATCCCTGCTCTTCCACTCCCTCCCAGCTTCACCACGGATTGCTTCATGATGGTCAGAATCATGGACGTGGCTTGGGCCAATGCCGAGACCCACAAGTGTTGGATACGGCAGGTCGTGGTCCAGGAATATTATACGGCTTAGGATCACGGTTAGGGTTAGGTTTAGAATTACGGTTAGCTTTAGGGTTAGGGTCAGGGTCACGGTTAGGTACAGGGTTAGGTTTAGGGTTAGGTCTTAGGTTTAGGGATAGGGTTAGGTTTAGGGTTACGTGTTAGGGTTAGGGATAGGGTTAGGGTTAGGGTTAGGGTTAACTGTAACCGGAGTTAACCCTAGGGGTGGAGTTAAGACCAGGCTGAGTCTTAGGGTTAGGGTTAGAGTTGCAGTTAGGATCAGGTTTAGGGTTAGGATTAGGGTTAGGGTTTAGGGTTAGGGTTAGGGTTAACCTTCACCAGAGTTAAGCCTGGGGGCGGAGTTAACCCCAGGGTTAGGGTTAGGATTAGTGTTAGCATTAACCCTAATCAGAATTAACCCTAGTTGCGGGTTTAATCACAGGCTTAGGGTTAGGGTTAGGGTTAGGGTCTGGCTTAGCGTTAGACTTAAGCTTAGGGTTAGGTTAACCCTAACCGGAGTTAACTAGGGTTAGGGTTAGGGTTAGAGTTAGGGTTAGGGTTAGGGTTAGGGTTAGGGTTAACCTTCACCAGAGTTAAGCCTGGGGGCGGAGTTAACCCCAGGGTTAGGGTTAGGATTAGTGTTAGCATTAACCCTAATCAGAATTAACCCTAGTTGCGGGTTTAATCACAGGCTTAGGGTTAGGGTTAGGGTTAGGGTCTGGCTTAGCGTTAGACTTAAGTTTAGGGTTAGGTTAACCCTAACCGGAGTTAACTAGGGTTAGGGTTAGGGTTAGGGTTAAGGTTAGGGTTACCTCTAACCGGAGTTAACCCTAGGGGTTAACTGCTCAAGGTTCCTCCCCGAAAACCCCAAGTGCTGGAGCTCACCCACGTCTGCCCCGGGAGCAGGGTCAGGCCCCACAGCTCTGCTCCTGCCAGCGCTGCCGAGCCCTGCACTCCCTTGATGGTGCCATCAGAGCGCCCCACACACCGCAGCACGGGCTGGGCCATTGCTCTGGCTCCGGCAGAGGCACAAGTGCCTTTGGAAGCTGCCAGCGAACAACAAGAGCTGAGAGGCGGCTGCAGAAGGGCTCTGCTGTCGGGCTGAAAGCCAAGGGTGGTGCAGGGCAAAGGAGAGACGGCAGAGCCTCAGCCCTTGGGCTTCCTTCAGAGGAGGTGGCGCTGCTGCCCTTGATCCTGGCTGTTCTCCAGGCCTGACCTGCCCTCAGCGGTCTCCAGTGGCCTCTGGCAAGGCCAGCAGCAGAGACAGGATGTTCTGCACAAATGTCTGCACCTGCTCCTGGGCCTGGGCAGTGCTGAGAGCTCTTCTGCAGCCAAATGCAAATCGTACTTTACAGTCAGACAGCGTGGTGTGGGGTGGAAGGGACCTTAAATCCCCATAGGGATTCAGAGCATCCCACAAGCAGAGCATCCCACAGGGATTCACAGCATCCCACAGGCAGAGCATCGCATAAGGAATCAGAGCATCCCACAAGGATTCAGAGCATCCCACAAGCAGAGCATGCCAGAGGGCTCCAGAGCATCCCACAGGGCTCCAGAGCATCCCACAGGGCTCCAGAGCATCCCACCAAGCAGAGCACCCCGCAGAGATTCACAGCATCACACAAGCACAGCATAATACAGAGCTCCAGAGCATCCCATAGGGATTCAGAGCACCCCAAGCGCATCAGAACCCCCCCATCTCCCCATGGAAGCCCCCATCGACACCCCTGACCCACCCCCCTCCCCATGGAGCTCCCCCCATGGAACCTGCCTCTCTATGACATCAGCCCCAGCTCCAAGGGACCTGCATCCAGCACCCGTATCCCCGGGGCAGTTGCGCTTTGGGTGCAGTGGTGCTTGCAGCTCCTTGCTTGCAGCTCCTTGGTGTCACCTCCTTGGTGTCACTCTTAGCGGTGGTGGCAGCGATGGCTTTGCTCCGTGTCATCATCCTGCTGGCTTCGGCCTGGCTGGTGCAAGGCTCCTGGGACAGCTGTGGGTGAGTGGCTCCAGGCTCCAGGGTTCCTGGTATTCCATAGGGAGATGCTGCTGCTCCCAGCCACGGTCACACCAATGGGGAGGTGGGATTTGAGGAGCCCCACTTGCTTGCCATCACCCCATGCGCTGGCACAGCACAGCTATGGGGCACCCCATAGGGTCCTGTGTCCTGCAGCACCCTAGTTTACAAATATGTAAAGGGTAGGTGTCAGGATGATGGAGCTAGGCTTTTTTCAGTGATATCCAGTGATAGGACAAGGGGCAATGGGTGTAAACTGGAGCATAGGAAGTTCCACGTTAACATCAGGAAGAACTTCTTTACTGTAAGAGTGACAGAGCACTGGAACAGGTTGCCCAGGGGGGTTGTGGAGTCTCCTACACTGGAGATATTCAAGGCCCGCCTGGACAAGTTCCTGTGTGATGTACTGTAGGTTACCCTGCTCTTGCGGGGTGGTTGGACCAGATGATCTTTTGAGGTCCCTTCCAACCCTTGGGATTCTGTGATTCTGTGATCTCTGGGACACTGCGGAGGGTCCCTTTTCCCTGCAGCACCCAATGGGGCGGGACAATGCTCGCCCTTCATCCCTAAGCATCAAGTGTTGGGCTTCTGCTTCAAGAGGGACCTGCGGTACCCGTCCCATGGCTGATTCTTACGGGATGTCGCGCATCGTCGGAGGCACGGATGCGCACCAGGGCGCCTGGCCGCGGGTGCTCAGCATCCAGTTCCCCACAGCCACCGCATTCTCGCACATCTGCGGGGGGTCCCTCATCCCGTATGAAGACAGGCTGAGGAAGTTGGGGCTTTTCAGCCTGGAGAAGAGAAGGCTGCGTGGAGACCTCATAGCAGCCTTCCAGTACCTGAAGGGGGCCTACAGGGATGCTGGGGAGGGACTCTTTGTCAGGGACTGTAGTGACAGGACAAGGGGTAATGGGTTAAAACTTAAACAGGGGAAGTTTAAATTGGATATAAGGAGGAAATTCTTTCCTGTTAGGGTGGGGAGACGCTGGAATCGGTTGCCCAGGGAGGTTCCGAGTGCTCCATCCCTGGCGGTGTTCAAGGCCAGGTTGGATGAAGCCTTGTGTGGGATGGTTTAGTGAGAGGTGTCCCTGTCCGTGGCAGGGGGGTTGGAACTAGATGATCTTAAGGTCCTTTCCAACCCTAACTATTCTATGATTCTGTGATTCTATGATCACCCCTCAATGGGTCCTCACAGCCACTCACTGCTTCGTCGGGCAAAAGTAAGGGGGAGAAGGGATTGCAGCCATAGGGAATAGGCCAGGAGCAGCTCCCAGCCCGTCCCCTTCCCCATCCTGGATGCACTGGGAAGAGCGCTCAGGAGAAGGCTGCTTCCAGCTTGACAGCCCTTGAGCCTAAGGCACACTGCTTTCCTTTGGGAAGCAGCCGGAATGTGGCTCCTTCCCATCCCTCTTCTCCATAGAATGGATTAGAATAGATTAAAATGGAATGGAATGCAATGCAATGGTTATGGATCATGGAGTGGGGTGGGTTGGGAAGGAGCTTGAGATCATCCACTTCCAACCCCTTGCCATGGGCAGGGATGCCTTCCATAGAGCAGCTTGCTCCAAGCTGGCCTGCAGCACTGCCAGGGATGGAGCATCCAAACCTTCTCCATCCATGCCATCCCAGTGCCCCAGCACCCTCTTAGGGAATCCCTTCCTTATCTCCAGCCTGCAATTCCCTCTCGGAACCCATCAGCCCTTGTCCTATGGCTCCAATCCCTGCTCTTCCACTCCCTCCCAGCTTCACCACGGATTGCTTCATGATGGTCAGAATCATGGACGTGGCTTGGGCCAATGCCGAGACCCACAAGTGTTGGATACGGCAGGTCGTGGTCCAGGAATATTATACGGCTTAGGATCACGGTTAGGGTTAGGTTTAGAATTACGGTTAGCTTTAGGGTTAGGGTCAGGGTCACGGTTAGGTACAGGGTTAGGTTTAGGGTTAGGTCTTAGGTTTAGGGATAGGGTTAGGTTTAGGGTTACGTGTTAGGGTTAGGGATAGGGTTAGGGTTAGGGTTAGGGTTAACTGTAACCGGAGTTAACCCTAGGGGTGGAGTTAAGACCAGGTTGAGTCTTAGGGTTAGGGTTAGAGTTGCAGTTAGGATCAGGTTTAGGGTTAGGATTAGGGTTAGGGTTTAGGGTTAGGGTTAGGGTTAACCTTCACCAGAGTTAAGCCTGGGGGCGGAGTTAACCCCAGGGTTAGGGTTAGGATTAGTGTTAGCATTAACCCTAATCAGAATTAACCCTAGTTGCGGGTTTAATCACAGGCTTAGGGTTAGGGTTAGGGTTAGGGTCTGGCTTAGCGTTAGACTTAAGTTTAGGGTTAGGTTAACCCTAACCGGAGTTAACTAGGGTTAGGGTTAGGGTTAGAGTTAGGGTTAGGGTTAGGGTTAGGGTTAGGGTTAACCTTCACCAGAGTTAAGCCTGGGGGCGGAGTTAACCCCAGGGTTAGGGTTAGGATTAGTGTTAGCATTAACCCTAATCAGAATTAACCCTAGTTGCGGGTTTAATCACAGGCTTAGGGTTAGGGTTAGGGTTAGGGTCTGGCTTAGCGTTAGACTTAAGTTTAGGGTTAGGTTAACCCTAACCGGAGTTAACTAGGGTTAGGGTTAGGGTTAGGGTTAAGGTTAGGGTTACCTCTAACCGGAGTTAACCCTAGGGGTTAACTGCTCAAGGTTCCTCCCCGAAAACCCCAAGTGCTGGAGCTCACCCACGTCTGCCCCGGGAGCAGGGTCAGGCCCCACAGCTCTGCTCCTGCCAGCGCTGCCGAGCCCTGCACTCCCTTGATGGTGCCATCAGAGCGCCCCACACACCGCAGCACGGGCTGGGCCATTGCTCTGGCTCCGGCAGAGGCACAAGTGCCTTTGGAAGCTGCCAGCGAACAACAAGAGCTGAGAGGCGGCTGCAGAAGGGCTCTGCTGTCGGGCTGAAAGCCAAGGGTGGTGCAGGGCAAAGGAGAGACGGCAGAGCCTCAGCCCTTGGGCTTCCTTCAGAGGAGGTGGCGCTGCTGCCCTTGATCCTGGCTGCTCTCCAGGCCTGACCTGCCCTCAGCGGTCTCCAGTGGCCTCTGGCAAGGCCAGCAGCAGAGACAGGATGTTCTGCACAAATGTCTGCACCTGCTCCTGGGCCTGGGCAGTGCTGAGAGCTCTTCTGCAGCCAAATGCAAATCGTACTTTACAGTCAGACAGCGTGGTGTGGGGTGGAAGGGACCTTAAATCCCCATAGGGATTCAGAGCATCCCACAAGCAGAGCATCCCACAGGGATTCACAGCATCCCACAGGCAGAGCATCGCATAAGGAATCAGAGCATCCCACAAGGATTCAGAGCATCCCACAAGCAGAGCATGCCAGAGGGCTCCAGAGCATCCCACAGGGCTCCAGAGCATCCCACAGGGCTCCAGAGCATCCCACCAAGCAGAGCACCCCGCAGAGATTCACAGCATCACACAACCACAGCATAATACAGAGCTCCAGAGCATCCCATAGGGATTCAGAGCACCCCAAGCGCATCAGAACCCCCCCATCTCCCCATGGAAGCCCCCATCGACACCCCTGACCCACCCCCCTCCCCATGGAGCTCCCCCCATGGAACCTGCCTCTCTATGACATCAGCCCCAGCTCCAAGGGACCTGCATCCAGCACCCGTATCCCCGGGGCAGTTGCGCTTTGGGTGCAGTGGTGCTTGCAGCTCCTTGCTTGCAGCTCCTTGGTGTCACCTCCTTGGTGTCACTCTTAGCGGTGGTGGCAGCGATGGCTTTGCTCCGTGTCATCATCCTGCTGGCTTCGGCCTGGCTGGTGCAAGGCTCCTGGGACAGCTGTGGGTGAGTGGCTCCAGGCTCCAGGGTTCCTGGTATTCCATAGGGAGATGCTGCTGCTCCCAGCCACGGTCACACCAATGGGGAGGTGGGATTTGAGGAGCCCCACTTGCTTGCCATCACCCCATGCGCTGGCACAGCACAGCTATGGGGCACCCCATAGGGTCCTGTGTCCTGCAGCACCCTAGGAGGCAGGATGATGCTCATCTCTGGGACACTGCGGAGGGTCCCTTTTCCCTGCAGCACCCAATGGGGCGGGACAATGCTCGCCCTTCATCCCTAAGCATCAAGTGTTGGGCTTCTGCTTCAAGAGGGACCTGCGGTACCCGTCCCATGGCTGATTCTTACGGGATGTCGCGCATCGTCGGAGGCACGGATGCGCACCAGGGCGCCTGGCCGCGGGTGCTCAGCATCCAGTTCCCCACAGCCACCGCATTCTCGCACATCTGCGGGGGGTCCCTCATCCCGTATGAAGACAGGCTGAGGAAGTTGGGGCTTTTCAGCCTGGAGAAGAGAAGGCTGCGTGGAGACCTCATAGCAGCCTTCCAGTACCTGAAGGGGGCCTACAGGGATGCTGGGGAGGGACTCTTTGTCAGGGACTGTAGTGACAGGACAAGGGGTAATGGGTTAAAACTTAAACAGGGGAAGTTTAAATTGGATATAAGGAGGAAATTCTTTCCTGTTAGGGTGGGGAGACGCTGGAATCGGTTGCCCAGGGAGGTTCCGAGTGCTCCATCCCTGGCGGTGTTCAAGGCCAGGTTGGATGAAGCCTTGTGTGGGATGGTTTAGTGAGAGGTGTCCCTGTCCGTGGCAGGGGGGTTGGAACTAGATGATCTTAAGGTCCTTTCCAACCCTAACTATTCTATGATTCTGTGATTCTATGATCACCCCTCAATGGGTCCTCACAGCCACTCACTGCTTCGTCGGGCAAAAGTAAGGGGGAGAAGGGATTGCAGCCATAGGGAATAGGCCAGGAGCAGCTCCCAGCCCGTCCCCTTCCCCATCCTGGATGCACTGGGAAGAGCGCTCAGGAGAAGGCTGCTTCCAGCTTGACAGCCCTTGAGCCTAAGGCACACTGCTTTCCTTTGGGAAGCAGCCGGAATGTGGCTCCTTCCCATCCCTCTTCTCCATAGAATGGATTAGAATAGATTAAAATGGAATGGAATGCAATGCAATGGTTATGGATCATGGAGTGGGGTGGGTTGGGAAGGAGCTTGAGATCATCCACTTCCAACCCCTTGCCATGGGCAGGGATGCCTTCCATAGAGCAGCTTGCTCCAAGCTGGCCTGCAGCACTGCCAGGGATGGAGCATCCAAACCTTCTCCATCCATGCCATCCCAGTGCCCCAGCACCCTCTTAGGGAATCCCTTCCTTATCTCCAGCCTGCAATTCCCTCTCGGAACCCATCAGCCCTTGTCCTATGGCTCCAATCCCTGCTCTTCCACTCCCTCCCAGCTTCACCACGGATTGCTTCATGATGGTCAGAATCATGGACGTGGCTTGGGCCAATGCCGAGACCCACAAGTGTTGGATACGGCAGGTCGTGGTCCAGGAATATTATACGGCTTAGGATCACGGTTAGGGTTAGGTTTAGAATTACGGTTAGCTTTAGGGTTAGGGTCAGGGTCACGGTTAGGTACAGGGTTAGGTTTAGGGTTAGGTCTTAGGTTTAGGGATAGGGTTAGGTTTAGGGTTACGTGTTAGGGTTAGGGATAGGGTTAGGGTTAGGGTTAGGGTTAACTGTAACCGGAGTTAACCCTAGGGGTGGAGTTAAGACCAGGCTGAGTCTTAGGGTTAGGGTTAGAGTTGCAGTTAGGATCAGGTTTAGGGTTAGGATTAGGGTTAGGGTTTAGGGTTAGGGTTAGGGTTAACCTTCACCAGAGTTAAGCCTGGGGGCGGAGTTAACCCCAGGGTTAGGGTTAGGATTAGTGTTAGCATTAACCCTAATCAGAATTAACCCTAGTTGCGGGTTTAATCACAGGCTTAGGGTTAGGGTTAGGGTTAGGGTCTGGCTTAGCGTTAGACTTAAGCTTAGGGTTAGGTTAACCCTAACCGGAGTTAACTAGGGTTAGGGTTAGGGTTAGAGTTAGGGTTAGGGTTAGGGTTAGGGTTAGGGTTAACCTTCACCAGAGTTAAGCCTGGGGGCGGAGTTAACCCCAGGGTTAGGGTTAGGATTAGTGTTAGCATTAACCCTAATCAGAATTAACCCTAGTTGCGGGTTTAATCACAGGCTTAGGGTTAGGGTTAGGGTTAGGGTCTGGCTTAGCGTTAGACTTAAGTTTAGGGTTAGGTTAACCCTAACCGGAGTTAACTAGGGTTAGGGTTAGGGTTAGGGTTAAGGTTAGGGTTACCTCTAACCGGAGTTAACCCTAGGGGTTAACTGCTCAAGGTTCCTCCCCGAAAACCCCAAGTGCTGGAGCTCACCCACGTCTGCCCCGGGAGCAGGGTCAGGCCCCACAGCTCTGCTCCTGCCAGCGCTGCCGAGCCCTGCACTCCCTTGATGGTGCCATCAGAGCGCCCCACACACCGCAGCACGGGCTGGGCCATTGCTCTGGCTCCGGCAGAGGCACAAGTGCCTTTGGAAGCTGCCAGCGAACAACAAGAGCTGAGAGGCGGCTGCAGAAGGGCTCTGCTGTCGGGCTGAAAGCCAAGGGTGGTGCAGGGCAAAGGAGAGACGGCAGAGCCTCAGCCCTTGGGCTTCCTTCAGAGGAGGTGGCGCTGCTGCCCTTGATCCTGGCTGTTCTCCAGGCCTGACCTGCCCTCAGCGGTCTCCAGTGGCCTCTGGCAAGGCCAGCAGCAGAGACAGGATGTTCTGCACAAATGTCTGCACCTGCTCCTGGGCCTGGGCAGTGCTGAGAGCTCTTCTGCAGCCAAATGCAAATCGTACTTTACAGTCAGACAGCGTGGTGTGGGGTGGAAGGGACCTTAAATCCCCATAGGGATTCAGAGCATCCCACAAGCAGAGCATCCCACAGGGATTCACAGCATCCCACAGGCAGAGCATCGCATAAGGAATCAGAGCATCCCACAAGGATTCAGAGCATCCCACAAGCAGAGCATGCCAGAGGGCTCCAGAGCATCCCACAGGGCTCCAGAGCATCCCACAGGGCTCCAGAGCATCCCACCAAGCAGAGCACCCCGCAGAGATTCACAGCATCACACAACCACAGCATAATACAGAGCTCCAGAGCATCCCATAGGGATTCAGAGCACCCCAAGCGCATCAGAACCCCCCCATCTCCCCATGGAGCTCCCCCCATGGAACCTGCCTCTCTATGACATCAGCCCCAGCTCCAAGGGACCTGCATCCAGCACCCGTATCCCCGGGGCAGTTGCGCTTTGGGTGCAGTGGTGCTTGCAGCTCCTTGCTTGCAGCTCCTTGGTGTCACCTCCTTGGTGTCACTCTTAGCGGTGGTGGCAGCGATGGCTTTGCTCCGTGTCATCATCCTGCTGGCTTCGGCCTGGCTGGTGCAAGGCTCCTGGGACAGCTGTGGGTGAGTGGCTCCAGGCTCCAGGGTTCCTGGTATTCCATAGGGAGATGCTGCTGCTCCCAGCCACGGTCACACCAATGGGGAGGTGGGATTTGAGGAGCCCCACTTGCTTGCCATCACCCCATGCGCTGGCACAGCACAGCTATGGGGCACCCCATAGGGTCCTGTGTCCTGCAGCACCCTAGGAGGCAGGATGATGCTCATCTCTGGGACACTGCGGAGGGTCCCTTTTCCCTGCAGCACCCAATGGGGCGGGACAATGCTCGCCCTTCATCCCTAAGCATCAAGTGTTGGGCTTCTGCTTCAAGAGGGACCTGCGGTACCCGTCCCATGGCTGATTCTTACGGGATGTCGCGCATCGTCGGAGGCACGGATGCGCACCAGGGCGCCTGGCCGCGGGTGCTCAGCATCCAGTTCCCCACAGCCACCGCATTCTCGCACATCTGCGGGGGGTCCCTCATCCCGTATGAAGACAGGCTGAGGAAGTTGGGGCTTTTCAGCCTGGAGAAGAGAAGGCTGCGTGGAGACCTCATAGCAGCCTTCCAGTACCTGAAGGGGGCCTACAGGGATGCTGGGGAGGGACTCTTTGTCAGGGACTGTAGTGACAGGACAAGGGGTAATGGGTTAAAACTTAAACAGGGGAAGTTTAAATTGGATATAAGGAGGAAATTCTTTCCTGTTAGGGTGGGGAGACGCTGGAATCGGTTGCCCAGGGAGGTTCCGAGTGCTCCATCCCTGGCGGTGTTCAAGGCCAGGTTGGATGAAGCCTTGTGTGGGATGGTTTAGTGAGAGGTGTCCCTGTCCGTGGCAGGGGGGTTGGAACTAGATGATCTTAAGGTCCTTTCCAACCCTAACTATTCTATGATTCTGTGATTCTATGATCACCCCTCAATGGGTCCTCACAGCCACTCACTGCTTCGTCGGGCAAAAGTAAGGGGGAGAAGGGATTGCAGCCATAGGGAATAGGCCAGGAGCAGCTCCCAGCCCGTCCCCTTCCCCATCCTGGATGCACTGGGAAGAGCGCTCAGGAGAAGGCTGCTTCCAGCTTGACAGCCCTTGAGCCTAAGGCACACTGCTTTCCTTTGGGAAGCAGCCGGAATGTGGCTCCTTCCCATCCCTCTTCTCCATAGAATGGATTAGAATAGATTAAAATGGAATGGAATGCAATGCAATGGTTATGGATCATGGAGTGGGGTGGGTTGGGAAGGAGCTTGAGATCATCCACTTCCAACCCCTTGCCATGGGCAGGGATGCCTTCCATAGAGCAGCTTGCTCCAAGCTGGCCTGCAGCACTGCCAGGGATGGAGCATCCAAACCTTCTCCATCCATGCCATCCCAGTGCCCCAGCACCCTCTTAGGGAATCCCTTCCTTATCTCCAGCCTGCAATTCCCTCTCGGAACCCATCAGCCCTTGTCCTATGGCTCCAATCCCTGCTCTTCCACTCCCTCCCAGCTTCACCACGGATTGCTTCATGATGGTCAGAATCATGGACGTGGCTTGGGCCAATGCCGAGACCCACAAGTGTTGGATACGGCAGGTCGTGGTCCAGGAATATTATACGGCTTAGGATCACGGTTAGGGTTAGGTTTAGAATTACGGTTAGCTTTAGGGTTAGGGTCAGGGTCACGGTTAGGTACAGGGTTAGGTTTAGGGTTAGGTCTTAGGTTTAGGGATAGGGTTAGGTTTAGGGTTACGTGTTAGGGTTAGGGATAGGGTTAGGGTTAGGGTTAGGGTTAGGGTTAACTGTAACCGGAGTTAACCCTAGGGGTGGAGTTAAGACCAGGTTGAGTCTTAGGGTTAGGGTTAGAGTTGCAGTTAGGATCAGGTTTAGGGTTAGGATTAGGGTTAGGGTTTAGGGTTAGGGTTAGGGTTAACCTTCACCAGAGTTAAGCCTGGGGGCGGAGTTAACCCCAGGGTTAGGGTTAGGATTAGTGTTAGCATTAACCCTAATCAGAATTAACCCTAGTTGCGGGTTTAATCACAGGCTTAGGGTTAGGGTTAGGGTTAGGGTCTGGCTTAGCGTTAGACTTAAGTTTAGGGTTAGGTTAACCCTAACCGGAGTTAACTAGGGTTAGGGTTAGGGTTAGAGTTAGGGTTAGGGTTAGGGTTAGGGTTAGGGTTAACCTTCACCAGAGTTAAGCCTGGGGGCGGAGTTAACCCCAGGGTTAGGGTTAGGATTAGTGTTAGCATTAACCCTAATCAGAATTAACCCTAGTTGCGGGTTTAATCACAGGCTTAGGGTTAGGGTTAGGGTTAGGGTCTGGCTTAGCGTTAGACTTAAGTTTAGGGTTAGGTTAACCCTAACCGGAGTTAACTAGGGTTAGGGTTAGGGTTAGGGTTAAGGTTAGGGTTACCTCTAACCGGAGTTAACCCTAGGGGTTAACTGCTCAAGGTTCCTCCCCAAAAACCCCAAGTGCTGGAGCTCACCCACGTCTGCCCCGGGAGCAGGGTCAGGCCCCACAGCTCTGCTCCTGCCAGCGCTGCCGAGCCCTGCACTCCCTTGATGGTGCCATCAGAGCGCCCCACACACCGCAGCACGGGCTGGGCCATTGCTCTGGCTCCGGCAGAGGCACAAGTGCCTTTGGAAGCTGCCAGCGAACAACAAGAGCTGAGAGGCGGCTGCAGAAGGGCTCTGCTGTCGGGCTGAAAGCCAAGGGTGGTGCAGGGCAAAGGAGAGACGGCAGAGCCTCAGCCCTTGGGCTTCCTTCAGAGGAGGTGGCGCTGCTGCCCTTGATCCTGGCTGCTCTCCAGGCCTGACCTGCCCTCAGCGGTCTCCAGTGGCCTCTGGCAAGGCCAGCAGCAGAGACAGGATGTTCTGCACAAATGTCTGCACCTGCTCCTGGGCCTGGGCAGTGCTGAGAGCTCTTCTGCAGCCAAATGCAAATCGTACTTTACAGTCAGACAGCGTGGTGTGGGGTGGAAGGGACCTTAAATCCCCATAGGGATTCAGAGCATCCCACAA
Organism: Lathamus discolor; assembly: GCF_037157495.1. Classification (NCBI taxonomy): domain Eukaryota; kingdom Metazoa; phylum Chordata; class Aves; order Psittaciformes; family Psittacidae; genus Lathamus; species Lathamus discolor. Next base: position 816,610 of record NW_027069387.1, read on the forward strand.
GCAGAGCATCCCACAGGGATTCACAGCATCCCACAGGCAGAGCATCGCATAAGGAATCAGAGCATCCCACAAGGATTCAGAGCATCCCACAAGCAGAGCATGCCAGAGGGCTCCAGAGCATCCCACAGGGCTCCAGAGCATCCCACAGGGCTCCAGAGCATCCCACCAAGCAGAGCACCCCGCAGAGATTCACAGCATCACACAACCACAGCATAATACAGAGCTCCAGAGCATCCCATAGGGATTCAGAGCACCCCAAGCGCATCAGAACCCCCCCATCTCCCCATGGAAGCCCCCATCGACACCCCTGACCCACCCCCCTCCCCATGGAGCTCCCCCCATGGAACCTGCCTCTCTATGACATCAGCCCCAGCTCCAAGGGACCTGCATCCAGCACCCGTATCCCCGGGGCAGTTGCGCTTTGGGTGCAGTGGTGCTTGCAGCTCCTTGCTTGCAGCTCCTTGGTGTCACCTCCTTGGTGTCACTCTTAGCGGTGGTGGCAGCGATGGCTTTGCTCCGTGTCATCATCCTGCTGGCTTCGGCCTGGCTGGTGCAAGGCTCCTGGGACAGCTGTGGGTGAGTGGCTCCAGGCTCCAGGGTTCCTGGTATTCCATAGGGAGATGCTGCTGCTCCCAGCCACGGTCACACCAATGGGGAGGTGGGATTTGAGGAGCCCCACTTGCTTGCCATCACCCCATGCGCTGGCACAGCACAGCTATGGGGCACCCCATAGGGTCCTGTGTCCTGCAGCACCCTAGGAGGCAGGATGATGCTCATCTCTGGGACACTGCGGAGGGTCCCTTTTCCCTGCAGCACCCAATGGGGCGGGACAATGCTCGCCCTTCATCCCTAAGCATCAAGTGTTGGGCTTCTGCTTCAAGAGGGACCTGCGGTACCCGTCCCATGGCTGATTCTTACGGGATGTCGCGCATCGTCGGAGGCACGGATGCGCACCAGGGCGCCTGGCCGCGGGTGCTCAGCATCCAGTTCCCCACAGCCACCGCATTCTCGCACATCTGCGGGGGGTCCCTCATCCCGTATGAAGACAGGCTGAGGAAGTTGGGGCTTTTCAGCCTGGAGAAGAGAAGGCTGCGTGGAGACCTCATAGCAGCCTTCCAGTACCTGAAGGGGGCCTACAGGGATGCTGGGGAGGGACTCTTTGTCAGGGACTGTAGTGACAGGACAAGGGGTAATGGGTTAAAACTTAAACAGGGGAAGTTTAAATTGGATATAAGGAGGAAATTCTTTCCTGTTAGGGTGGGGAGACGCTGGAATCGGTTGCCCAGGGAGGTTCCGAGTGCTCCATCCCTGGCGGTGTTCAAGGCCAGGTTGGATGAAGCCTTGTGTGGGATGGTTTAGTGAGAGGTGTCCCTGTCCGTGGCAGGGGGGTTGGAACTAGATGATCTTAAGGTCCTTTCCAACCCTAACTATTCTATGATTCTGTGATTCTATGATCACCCCTCAATGGGTCCTCACAGCCACTCACTGCTTCGTCGGGCAAAAGTAAGGGGGAGAAGGGATTGCAGCCATAGGGAATAGGCCAGGAGCAGCTCCCAGCCCGTCCCCTTCCCCATCCTGGATGCACTGGGAAGAGCGCTCAGGAGAAGGCTGCTTCCAGCTTGACAGCCCTTGAGCCTAAGGCACACTGCTTTCCTTTGGGAAGCAGCCGGAATGTGGCTCCTTCCCATCCCTCTTCTCCATAGAATGGATTAGAATAGATTAAAATGGAATGGAATGCAATGCAATGGTTATGGATCATGGAGTGGGGTGGGTTGGGAAGGAGCTTGAGATCATCCACTTCCAACCCCTTGCCATGGGCAGGGATGCCTTCCATAGAGCAGCTTGCTCCAAGCTGGCCTGCAGCACTGCCAGGGATGGAGCATCCAAACCTTCTCCATCCATGCCATCCCAGTGCCCCAGCACCCTCTTAGGGAATCCCTTCCTTATCTCCAGCCTGCAATTCCCTCTCGGAACCCATCAGCCCTTGTCCTATGGCTCCAATCCCTGCTCTTCCACTCCCTCCCAGCTTCACCACGGATTGCTTCATGATGGTCAGAATCATGGACGTGGCTTGGGCCAATGCCGAGACCCACAAGTGTTGGATACGGCAGGTCGTGGTCCAGGAATATTATACGGCTTAGGATCACGGTTAGGGTTAGGTTTAGAATTACGGTTAGCTTTAGGGTTAGGGTCAGGGTCACGGTTAGGTACAGGGTTAGGTTTAGGGTTAGGTCTTAGGTTTAGGGATAGGGTTAGGTTTAGGGTTACGTGTTAGGGTTAGGGATAGGGTTAGGGTTAGGGTTAGGGTTAGGGTTAACTGTAACCGGAGTTAACCCTAGGGGTGGAGTTAAGACCAGGTTGAGTCTTAGGGTTAGGGTTAGAGTTGCAGTTAGGATCAGGTTTAGGGTTAGGATTAGGGTTAGGGTTTAGGGTTAGGGTTAGGGTTAACCTTCACCAGAGTTAAGCCTGGGGGCGGAGTTAACCCCAGGGTTAGGGTTAGGATTAGTGTTAGCATTAACCCTAATCAGAATTAACCCTAGTTGCGGGTTTAATCACAGGCTTAGGGTTAGGGTTAGGGTTAGGGTCTGGCTTAGCGTTAGACTTAAGTTTAGGGTTAGGTTAACCCTAACCGGAGTTAACTAGGGTTAGGGTTAGGGTTAGAGTTAGGGTTAGGGTTAGGGTTAGGGTTAGGGTTAACCTTCACCAGAGTTAAGCCTGGGGGCGGAGTTAACCCCAGGGTTAGGGTTAGGATTAGTGTTAGCATTAACCCTAATCAGAATTAACCCTAGTTGCGGGTTTAATCACAGGCTTAGGGTTAGGGTTAGGGTTAGGGTCTGGCTTAGCGTTAGACTTAAGTTTAGGGTTAGGTTAACCCTAACCGGAGTTAACTAGGGTTAGGGTTAGGGTTAGGGTTAAGGTTAGGGTTACCTCTAACCGGAGTTAACCCTAGGGGTTAACTGCTCAAGGTTCCTCCCCAAAAACCCCAAGTGCTGGAGCTCACCCACGTCTGCCCCGGGAGCAGGGTCAGGCCCCACAGCTCTGCTCCTGCCAGCGCTGCCGAGCCCTGCACTCCCTTGATGGTGCCATCAGAGCGCCCCACACACCGCAGCACGGGCTGGGCCATTGCTCTGGCTCCGGCAGAGGCACAAGTGCCTTTGGAAGCTGCCAGCGAACAACAAGAGCTGAGAGGCGGCTGCAGAAGGGCTCTGCTGTCGGGCTGAAAGCCAAGGGTGGTGCAGGGCAAAGGAGAGACGGCAGAGCCTCAGCCCTTGGGCTTCCTTCAGAGGAGGTGGCGCTGCTGCCCTTGATCCTGGCTGCTCTCCAGGCCTGACCTGCCCTCAGCGGTCTCCAGTGGCCTCTGGCAAGGCCAGCAGCAGAGACAGGATGTTCTGCACAAATGTCTGCACCTGCTCCTGGGCCTGGGCAGTGCTGAGAGCTCTTCTGCAGCCAAATGCAAATCGTACTTTACAGTCAGACAGCGTGGTGTGGGGTGGAAGGGACCTTAAATCCCCATAGGGATTCAGAGCATCCCACAAGCAGAGCATCCCACAGGGATTCACAGCATCCCACAGGCAGAGCATCGCATAAGGAATCAGAGCATCCCACAAGGATTCAGAGCATCCCACAAGCAGAGCATGCCAGAGGGCTCCAGAGCATCCCACAGGGCTCCAGAGCATCCCACAGGGCTCCAGAGCATCCCACCAAGCAGAGCACCCCGCAGAGATTCACAGCATCACACAACCACAGCATAATACAGAGCTCCAGAGCATCCCATAGGGATTCAGAGCACCCCAAGCGCATCAGAACCCCCCCATCTCCCCATGGAAGCCCCCATCGACACCCCTGACCCACCCCCCTCCCCATGGAGCTCCCCCCATGGAACCTGCCTCTCTATGACATCAGCCCCAGCTCCAAGGGACCTGCATCCAGCACCCGTATCCCCGGGGCAGTTGCGCTTTGGGTGCAGTGGTGCTTGCAGCTCCTTGCTTGCAGCTCCTTGGTGTCACCTCCTTGGTGTCACTCTTAGCGGTGGTGGCAGCGATGGCTTTGCTCCGTGTCATCATCCTGCTGGCTTCGGCCTGGCTGGTGCAAGGCTCCTGGGACAGCTGTGGGTGAGTGGCTCCAGGCTCCAGGGTTCCTGGTATTCCATAGGGAGATGCTGCTGCTCCCAGCCACGGTCACACCAATGGGGAGGTGGGATTTGAGGAGCCCCACTTGCTTGCCATCACCCCATGCGCTGGCACAGCACAGCTATGGGGCACCCCATAGGGTCCTGTGTCCTGCAGCACCCTAGGAGGCAGGATGATGCTCATCTCTGGGACACTGCGGAGGGTCCCTTTTCCCTGCAGCACCCAATGGGGCGGGACAATGCTCGCCCTTCATCCCTAAGCATCAAGTGTTGGGCTTCTGCTTCAAGAGGGACCTGCGGTACCCGTCCCATGGCTGATTCTTACGGGATGTCGCGCATCGTCGGAGGCACGGATGCGCACCAGGGCGCCTGGCCGCGGGTGCTCAGCATCCAGTTCCCCACAGCCACCGCATTCTCGCACATCTGCGGGGGGTCCCTCATCCCGTATGAAGACAGGCTGAGGAAGTTGGGGCTTTTCAGCCTGGAGAAGAGAAGGCTGCGTGGAGACCTCATAGCAGCCTTCCAGTACCTGAAGGGGGCCTACAGGGATGCTGGGGAGGGACTCTTTGTCAGGGACTGTAGTGACAGGACAAGGGGTAATGGGTTAAAACTTAAACAGGGGAAGTTTAAATTGGATATAAGGAGGAAATTCTTTCCTGTTAGGGTGGGGAGACGCTGGAATCGGTTGCCCAGGGAGGTTCCGAGTGCTCCATCCCTGGCGGTGTTCAAGGCCAGGTTGGATGAAGCCTTGTGTGGGATGGTTTAGTGAGAGGTGTCCCTGTCCGTGGCAGGGGGGTTGGAACTAGATGATCTTAAGGTCCTTTCCAACCCTAACTATTCTATGATTCTGTGATTCTATGATCACCCCTCAATGGGTCCTCACAGCCACTCACTGCTTCGTCGGGCAAAAGTAAGGGGGAGAAGGGATTGCAGCCATAGGGAATAGGCCAGGAGCAGCTCCCAGCCCGTCCCCTTCCCCATCCTGGATGCACTGGGAAGAGCGCTCAGGAGAAGGCTGCTTCCAGCTTGACAGCCCTTGAGCCTAAGGCACACTGCTTTCCTTTGGGAAGCAGCCGGAATGTGGCTCCTTCCCATCCCTCTTCTCCATAGAATGGATTAGAATAGATTAAAATGGAATGGAATGCAATGCAATGGTTATGGATCATGGAGTGGGGTGGGTTGGGAAGGAGCTTGAGATCATCCACTTCCAACCCCTTGCCATGGGCAGGGATGCCTTCCATAGAGCAGCTTGCTCCAAGCTGGCCTGCAGCACTGCCAGGGATGGAGCATCCAAACCTTCTCCATCCATGCCATCCCAGTGCCCCAGCACCCTCTTAGGGAATCCCTTCCTTATCTCCAGCCTGCAATTCCCTCTCGGAACCCATCAGCCCTTGTCCTATGGCTCCAATCCCTGCTCTTCCACTCCCTCCCAGCTTCACCACGGATTGCTTCATGATGGTCAGAATCATGGACGTGGCTTGGGCCAATGCCGAGACCCACAAGTGTTGGATACGGCAGGTCGTGGTCCAGGAATATTATACGGCTTAGGATCACGGTTAGGGTTAGGTTTAGAATTACGGTTAGCTTTAGGGTTAGGGTCAGGGTCACGGTTAGGTACAGGGTTAGGTTTAGGGTTAGGTCTTAGGTTTAGGGATAGGGTTAGGTTTAGGGTTACGTGTTAGGGTTAGGGATAGGGTTAGGGTTAGGGTTAGGGTTAGGGTTAACTGTAACCGGAGTTAACCCTAGGGGTGGAGTTAAGACCAGGTTGAGTCTTAGGGTTAGGGTTAGAGTTGCAGTTAGGATCAGGTTTAGGGTTAGGATTAGGGTTAGCGTTTAGGGTTAGGGTTAGGGTTAACCTTCACCAGAGTTAAGCCTGGGGGCGGAGTTAACCCCAGGGTTAGGGTTAGGATTAGTGTTAGCATTAACCCTAATCAGAATTAACCCTAGTTGCGGGTTTAATCACAGGCTTAGGGTTAGGGTTAGGGTTAGGGTCTGGCTTAGCGTTAGACTTAAGTTTAGGGTTAGGTTAACCCTAACCGGAGTTAACTAGGGTTAGGGTTAGGGTTAGGGTTAGGGTTAAGGGTTAGGGTTAAGGGTTAGGGTTAGGGTTAGGGTTAGGGTTAGGGTTAGGGTTAGGGTTAGGGTTAGGGTTAGGGTTAGGGTTAGGGTTAGGGTTAGGGTTAGGGTTAGGGTTAGGGTTAGGGGTTAGGGTTAGGGTTAGGGTTAGGGTTAGGGTTAGGGTTAGGGTTAGGGTTAGGGTTAGGGTTAGGGTTAGGGTTAGGGTTAGGGTTAGGGTTAGGGTTAGGGTTAGGGTTAGGGTTAGGGTTAGGGTTAGGGTTAGGGTTAGGGTTAGGGTTAGGGTTAGGGTTAGGGTTAGGGTTAGGGTTAGGGTTAGGGTTAGGGTTAGGGTTAGGGTTAGGGTTAGGGTTAGGGTTAGGGTTAGGGTTAGGGTTAGGGTTAGGGTTAGGGTTAGGGTTAGGGTTAGGGTTAGGGTTAGGGTTAGGGTTAGGGTTAGGGTTAGGGTTAGGGTTAGGGTTAGGGTTAGGGTTAGGGTTAGGGTTAGGGTTAGGGTTAGGGTTAGGGTTAGGGTTAGGGTTAGGGTTAGGGTTAGGGTTAGGGTTAGGGTTAGGGTTAGGGTTAGGGTTAGGGTTAGGGTTAGGGTTAGGGTTAGGGTTAGGGTTAGGGTTAGGGTTAGGGTTAGGGTTAGGGTTAGGGTTAGGGTTAGGGTTAGGGTTAGGGTTAGGGTTAGGGTTAGGGTTAGGGTTAGGGTTAGGGTTAGGGTTAGGGTTAGGGTTAGGGTTAGGGTTAGGGTTAGGGTTAGGGTTAGGGTTAGGGTTAGGGTTAGGGTTAGGGTTAGGGTTAGGGTTAGGGTTAGGGTTAGGGTTAGGGTTAGGGTTAGGGTTAGGGTTAGGGTTAGGGTTAGGGTTAGGGTTAGGGTTAGGGTTAGGGTTAGGGTTAGGGTTAGGGTTAGGGTTAGGGTTAGGGTTAGGGTTAGGGTTAGGGTTAGGGTTAGGGTTAGGGTTAGGGTTAGGGTTAGGGTTAGGGTTAGGGTTAGGGTTAGGGTTAGGGTTAGGGTTAGGGTTAGGGTTAGGGTTAGGGTTAGGGTTAGGGTTAGGGTTAGGGTTAGGGTTAGGGTTAGGGTTAGGGTTAGGGTTAGGGTTAGGGTTAGGGTTAGGGTTAGGGTTAGGGTTAGGGTTAGGGTTAGGGTTAGGGTTAGGGTTAGGGTTAGGGTTAGGGTTAGGGTTAGGGTTAGGGTTAGGGTTAGGGTTAGGGTTAGGGTTAGGGTTAGGGTTAGGGTTAGGGTTAGGGTTAGGGTTAGGGTTAGGGTTAGGGTTAGGGTTAGGGTTAGGGTTAGGGTTAGGGTTAGGGTTAGGGTTAGGGTTAGGGTTAGGGTTAGGGTTAGGGTTAGGGTTAGGGTTAGGGTTAGGGTTAGGGTTAGGGTTAGGGTTAGGGTTAGGGTTAGGGTTAGGGTTAGGGTTAGGGTTAGGGTTAGGGTTAGGGTTAGGGTTAGGGTTAGGGTTAGGGTTAGGGTTAGGGTTAGGGTTAGGGTTAGGGTTAGGGTTAGGGTTAGGGTTAGGGTTAGGGTTAGGGTTAGGGTTAGGGTTAGGGTTAGGGTTAGGGTTAGGGTTAGGGTTAGGGTTAGGGTTAGGGTTAGGGTTAGGGTTAGGGTTAGGGTTAGGGTTAGGGTTAGGGTTAGGGTTAGGGTTAGGGTTAGGGTTAGGGTTAGGGTTAGGGTTAGGGTTAGGGTTAGGGTTAGGGTTAGGGTTAGGGTTAGGGTTAGGGTTAGGGTTAGGGTTAGGGTTAGGGTTAGGGTTAGGGTTAGGGTTAGGGTTAGGGTTAGGGTTAGGGTTAGGGTTAGGGTTAGGGTTAGGGTTAGGGTTAGGGTTAGGGTTAGGGTTAGGGTTAGGGTTAGGGTTAGGGTTAGGGTTAGGGTTAGGGTTAGGGTTAGGGTTAGGGTTAGGGTTAGGGTTAGGGTTAGGGTTAGGGTTAGGGTTAGGGTTAGGGTTAGGGTTAGGGTTAGGGTTAGGGTTAGGGTTAGGGTTAGGGTTAGGGTTAGGGTTAGGGTTAGGGTTAGGGTTAGGGTTAGGGTTAGGGTTAGGGTTAGGGTTAGGGTTAGGGTTAGGGTTAGGGTTAGGGTTAGGGTTAGGGTTAGGGTTAGGGTTAGGGTTAGGGTTAGGGTTAGGGTTAGGGTTAGGGTTAGGGTTAGGGTTAGGGTTAGGGTTAGGGTTAGGGTTAGGGTTAGGGTTAGGGTTAGGGTTAGGGTTAGGGTTAGGGTTAGGGTTAGGGTTAGGGTTAGGGTTAGGGTTAGGGTTAGGGTTAGGGTTAGGGTTAGGGTTAGGGTTAGGGTTAGGGTTAGGGTTAGGGTTAGGGTTAGGGTTAGGGTTAGGGTTAGGGTTAGGGTTAGGGTTAGGGTTAGGGTTAGGGTTAGGGTTAGGGTTAGGGTTAGGGTTAGGGTTAGGGTTAGGGTTAGGGTTAGGGTTAGGGTTAGGGTTAGGGTTAGGGTTAGGGTTAGGGTTAGGGTTAGGGTTAGGGTTAGGGTTAGGGTTAGGGTTAGGGTTAGGGTTAGGGTTAGGGTTAGGGTTAGGGTTAGGGTTAGGGTTAGGGTTAGGGTTAGGGTTAGGGTTAGGGTTAGGGTTAGGGTTAGGGTTAGGGTTAGGGTTAGGGTTAGGGTTAGGGTTAGGGTTAGGGTTAGGGTTAGGGTTAGGGTTAGGGTTAGGGTTAGGGTTAGGGTTAGGGTTAGGGTTAGGGTTAGGGTTAGGGTTAGGGTTAGGGTTAGGGTTAGGGTTAGGGTTAGGGTTAGGGTTAGGGTTAGGGTTAGGGTTAGGGTTAGGGTTAGGGTTAGGGTTAGGGTTAGGGTTAGGGTTAGGGTTAGGGTTAGGGTTAGGGTTAGGGTTAGGGTTAGGGTTAGGGTTAGGGTTAGGGTTAGGGTTAGGGTTAGGGTTAGGGTTAGGGTTAGGGTTAGGGTTAGGGTTAGGGTTAGGGTTAGGGTTAGGGTTAGGGTTAGGGTTAGGGTTAGGGTTAGGGTTAGGGTTAGGGTTAGGGTTAGGGTTAGGGTTAGGGTTAGGGTTAGGGTTAGGGTTAGGGTTAGGGTTAGGGTTAGGGTTAGGGTTAGGGTTAGGGTTAGGGTTAGGGTTAGGGTTAGGGTTAGGGTTAGGGTTAGGGTTAGGGTTAGGGTTAGGGTTAGGGTTAGGGTTAGGGTTAGGGTTAGGGTTAGGGTTAGGGTTAGGGTTAGGGTTAGGGTTAGGGTTAGGGTTAGGGTTAGGGTTAGGGTTAGGGTTAGGGTTAGGGTTAGGGTTAGGGTTAGGGTTAGGGTTAGGGTTAGGGTTAGGGTTAGGGTTAGGGTTAGGGTTAGGGTTAGGGTTAGGGTTAGGGTTAGGGTTAGGGTTAGGGTTAGGGTTAGGGTTAGGGTTAGGGTTAGGGTTAGGGTTAGGGTTAGGGTTAGGGTTAGGGTTAGGGTTAGGGTTAGGGTTAGGGTTAGGGTTAGGGTTAGGGTTAGGGTTAGGGTTAGGGTTAGGGTTAGGGTTAGGGTTAGGGTTAGGGTTAGGGTTAGGGTTAGGGTTAGGGTTAGGGTTAGGGTTAGGGTTAGGGTTAGGGTTAGGGTTAGGGTTAGGGTTAGGGTTAGGGTTAGGGTTAGGGTTAGGGTTAGGGTTAGGGTTAGGGTTAGGGTTAGGGTTAGGGTTAGGGTTAGGGTTAGGGTTAGGGTTAGGGTTAGGGTTAGGGTTAGGGTTAGGGTTAGGGTTAGGGTTAGGGTTAGGGTTAGGGTTAGGGTTAGGGTTAGGGTTAGGGTTAGGGTTAGGGTTAGGGTTAGGGTTAGGGTTAGGGTTAGGGTTAGGGTTAGGGTTAGGGTTAGGGTTAGGGTTAGGGTTAGGGTTAGGGTTAGGGTTAGGGTTAGGGTTAGGGTTAGGGTTAGGGTTAGGGTTAGGGTTAGGGTTAGGGTTAGGGTTAGGGTTAGGGTTAGGGTTAGGGTTAGGGTTAGGGTTAGGGTTAGGGTTAGGGTTAGGGTTAGGGTTAGGGTTAGGGTTAGGGTTAGGGTTAGGGTTAGGGTTAGGGTTAGGGTTAGGGTTAGGGTTAGGGTTAGGGTTAGGGTTAGGGTTAGGGTTAGGGTTAGGGTTAGGGTTAGGGTTAGGGTTAGGGTTAGGGTTAGGGTTAGGGTTAGGGTTAGGGTTAGGGTTAGGGTTAGGGTTAGGGTTAGGGTTAGGGTTAGGGTTAGGGTTAGGGTTAGGGTTAGGGTTAGGGTTAGGGTTAGGGTTAGGGTTAGGGTTAGGGTTAGGGTTAGGGTTAGGGTTAGGGTTAGGGTTAGGGTTAGGGTTAGGGTTAGGGTTAGGGTTAGGGTTAGGGTTAGGGTTAGGGTTAGGGTTAGGGTTAGGGTTAGGGTTAGGGTTAGGGTTAGGGTTAGGGTTAGGGTTAGGGTTAGGGTTAGGGTTAGGGTTAGGGTTAGGGTTAGGGTTAGGGTTAGGGTTAGGGTTAGGGTTAGGGTTAGGGTTAGGGTTAGGGTTAGGGTTAGGGTTAGGGTTAGGGTTAGGGTTAGGGTTAGGGTTAGGGTTAGGGTTAGGGTTAGGGTTAGGGTTAGGGTTAGGGTTAGGGTTAGGGTTAGGGTTAGGGTTAGGGTTAGGGTTAGGGTTAGGGTTAGGGTTAGGGTTAGGGTTAGGGTTAGGGTTAGGGTTAGGGTTAGGGTTAGGGTTAGGGTTAGGGTTAGGGTTAGGGTTAGGGTTAGGGTTAGGGTTAGGGTTAGGGTTAGGGTTAGGGTTAGGGTTAGGGTTAGGGTTAGGGTTAGGGTTAGGGTTAGGGTTAGGGTTAGGGTTAGGGTTAGGGTTAGGGTTAGGGTTAGGGTTAGGGTTAGGGTTAGGGTTAGGGTTAGGGTTAGGGTTAGGGTTAGGGTTAGGGTTAGGGTTAGGGTTAGGGTTAGGGTTAGGGTTAGGGTTAGGGTTAGGGTTAGGGTTAGGGTTAGGGTTAGGGTTAGGGTTAGGGTTAGGGTTAGGGTTAGGGTTAGGGTTAGGGTTAGGGTTAGGGTTAGGGTTAGGGTTAGGGTTAGGGTTAGGGTTAGGGTTAGGGTTAGGGTTAGGGTTAGGGTTAGGGTTAGGGTTAGGGTTAGGGTTAGGGTTAGGGTTAGGGTTAGGGTTAGGGTTAGGGTTAGGGTTAGGGTTAGGGTTAGGGTTAGGGTTAGGGTTAGGGTTAGGGTTAGGGTTAGGGTTAGGGTTAGGGTTAGGGTTAGGGTTAGGGTTAGGGTTAGGGTTAGGGTTAGGGTTAGGGTTAGGGTTAGGGTTAGGGTTAGGGTTAGGGTTAGGGTTAGGGTTAGGGTTAGGGTTAGGGTTAGGGTTAGGGTTAGGGTTAGGGTTAGGGTTAGGGTTAGGGTTAGGGTTAGGGTTAGGGTTAGGGTTAGGGTTAGGGTTAGGGTTAGGGTTAGGGTTAGGGTTAGGGTTAGGGTTAGGGTTAGGGTTAGGGTTAGGGTTAGGGTTAGGGTTAGGGTTAGGGTTAGGGTTAGGGTTAGGGTTAGGGTTAGGGTTAGGGTTAGGGTTAGGGTTAGGGTTAGGGTTAGGGTTAGGGTTAGGGTTAGGGTTAGGGTTAGGGTTAGGGTTAGGGTTAGGGTTAGGGTTAGGGTTAGGGTTAGGGTTAGGGTTAGGGTTAGGGTTAGGGTTAGGGTTAGGGTTAGGGTTAGGGTTAGGGTTAGGGTTAGGGTTAGGGTTAGGGTTAGGGTTAGGGTTAGGGTTAGGGTTAGGGTTAGGGTTAGGGTTAGGGTTAGGGTTAGGGTTAGGGTTAGGGTTAGGGTTAGGGTTAGGGTTAGGGTTAGGGTTAGGGTTAGGGTTAGGGTTAGGGTTAGGGTTAGGGTTAGGGTTAGGGTTAGGGTTAGGGTTAGGGTTAGGGTTAGGGTTAGGGTTAGGGTTAGGGTTAGGGTTAGGGTTAGGGTTAGGGTTAGGGTTAGGGTTAGGGTTAGGGTTAGGGTTAGGGTTAGGGTTAGGGTTAGGGTTAGGGTTAGGGTTAGGGTTAGGGTTAGGGTTAGGGTTAGGGTTAGGGTTAGGGTTAGGGTTAGGGTTAGGGTTAGGGTTAGGGTTAGGGTTAGGGTTAGGGTTAGGGTTAGGGTTAGGGTTAGGGTTAGGGTTAGGGTTAGGGTTAGGGTTAGGGTTAGGGTTAGGGTTAGGGTTAGGGTTAGGGTTAGGGTTAGGGTTAGGGTTAGGGTTAGGGTTAGGGTTAGGGTTAGGGTTAGGGTTAGGGTTAGGGTTAGGGTTAGGGTTAGGGTTAGGGTTAGGGTTAGGGTTAGGGTTAGGGTTAGGGTTAGGGTTAGGGTTAGGGTTAGGGTTAGGGTTAGGGTTAGGGTTAGGGTTAGGGTTAGGGTTAGGGTTAGGGTTAGGGTTAGGGTTAGGGTTAGGGTTAGGGTTAGGGTTAGGGTTAGGGTTAGGGTTAGGGTTAGGGTTAGGGTTAGGGTTAGGGTTAGGGTTAGGGTTAGGGTTAGGGTTAGGGTTAGGGTTAGGGTTAGGGTTAGGGTTAGGGTTAGGGTTAGGGTTAGGGTTAGGGTTAGGGTTAGGGTTAGGGTTAGGGTTAGGGTTAGGGTTAGGGTTAGGGTTAGGGTTAGGGTTAGGGTTAGGGTTAGGGTTAGGGTTAGGGTTAGGGTTAGGGTTAGGGTTAGGGTTAGGGTTAGGGTTAGGGTTAGGGTTAGGGTTAGGGTTAGGGTTAGGGTTAGGGTTAGGGTTAGGGTTAGGGTTAGGGTTAGGGTTAGGGTTAGGGTTAGGGTTAGGGTTAGGGTTAGGGTAGGGTTAGGGTTAGGGTTAGGGTTAGGGTTAGGGTTAGGGTTAGGGTTAGGGTTAGGGTTAGGGTTAGGGTTAGGGTTAGGGTTAGGGTTAGGGTTAGGGTTAGGGTTAGGGTTAGGGTTAGGGTTAGGGTTTAGGGTTAGGGTTAGGGTTAGGGTTAGGGTTAGGGTTAGGGTTAGGGTTAGGGTTAGGGTTAGGGTTAGGGTTAGGGTTAGGGTTAGGGTTAGGGTTAGGGTTAGGGTTAGGGTTAGGGTTAGGGTTAGGGTTAGGGTTAGGGTTAGGGTTAGGGTTAGGGTTAGGGTTAGGGTTAGGGTTAGGGTTAGGGTTAGGGTTAGGGTTAGGGTTAGGGTTAGGGTTAGGGTTAGGGTTAGGGTTAGGGTTAGGGTTAGGGTTAGGGTTAGGGTTAGGGTTAGGGTTAGGGTTAGGGTTAGGGTTAGGGTTAGGGTTAGGGTTAGGGTTAGGGTTAGGGTTAGGGTTAGGGTTAGGGTTAGGGTTAGGGTTAGGGTTAGGGTTAGGGTTAGGGTTAGGGTTAGGGTTAGGGTTAGGGTTAGGGTTAGGGTTAGGGTTAGGGTTAGGGTTAGGGTTAGGGTTAGGGTTAGGGTTAGGGTTAGGGTTAGGGTTAGGGTTAGGGTTAGGGTTAGGGTTAGGGTTAGGGTTAGGGTTAGGGTTAGGGTTAGGGTTAGGGTTAGGGTTAGGGTTAGGGTTAGGTTAGGGTTAGGGTTAGGGTTAGGGTTAGGGTTAGGGTTAGGGTTAGGGTTAGGGTTAGGGTTAGGGTTAGGGTTAGGGTTAGGGTTAGGGTTAGGGTTAGGGTTAGGGTTAGGGTTAGGGTTAGGGTTAGGGTTAGGGTTAGGGTTAGGGTTAGGGTTAGGGTTAGGGTTAGGGTTAGGGTTAGGGTTAGGGTTAGGGTTAGGGTTAGGGTTAGGGTTAGGGTTAGGGTTAGGGTTAGGGTTAGGGTTAGGGTTAGGGTTAGGGTTAGGGTTAGGGTTAGGGTTAGGGTTAGGGTTAGGGTTAGGGTTAGGGTTAGGGTTAGGGTTAGGGTTAGGGTTAGGGTTAGGGTTAGGGTTAGGGTTAGGGTTAGGGTTAGGGTTAGGGTTAGGGTTAGGGTTAGGGTTAGGGTTAGGGTTAGGGTTAGGGTTAGGGTTAGGGTTAGGGTTAGGGTTAGGGTTAGGGTTAGGGTTAGGGTTAGGGTTAGGGTTAGGGTTAGGGTTAGGGTTAGGGTTAGGGTTAGGGTTAGGGTTAGGGTTAGGGTTAGGGTTAGGGTTAGGGTTAGGGTTAGGGTTAGGGTTAGGGTTAGGGTTAGGGTTAGGGTTAGGGTTAGGGTTAGGGTTAGGGTTAGGGTTAGGGTTAGGGTTAGGGTTAGGGTTAGGGTTAGGGTTAGGGTTAGGGTTAGGGTTAGGGTTAGGGTTAGGGTTAGGGTTAGGGTTAGGGTTAGGGTTAGGGTTAGGGTTAGGGTTAGGGTTAGGGTTAGGGTTAGGGTTAGGGTTAGGTAGGTTAGGGTTAGGGTTAGGGTTAGGGTTAGGGTTAGGGTTAGGGTTAGGGTTAGGGTTAGGGTTAGGGTTAGGGTTAGGGTTAGGGTTAGGGTTAGGGTTAGGGTTAGGGTTAGGGTTAGGGTTAGGGTTAGGGTTAGGGTTAGGGTTAGGGTTAGGGTTAGGGTTAGGGTTAGGGTTAGGGTTAGGGTTAGGGTTAGGGTTAGGGTTAGGGTTAGGGTTAGGGTTAGGGTTAGGGTTAGGGTTAGGGTTAGGGTTAGGGTTAGGGTTAGGGTTAGGGTTAGGGTTAGGGTTAGGGTTAGGGTTAGGGTTAGGGTTAGGGTTAGGGTTAGGGTTAGGGTTAGGGTTAGGGTTAGGGTTAGGGTTAGGGTTAGGGTTAGGGTTAGGGTTAGGGTTAGGGTTAGGGTTAGGGTTAGGGTTAGGGTTAGGGTTAGGGTTAGGGTTAGGGTTAGGGTTAGGGTTAGGGTTAGGGTTAGGGTTAGGGTTAGGGTTAGGGTTAGGGTTAGGGTTAGGGTTAGGGTTAGGGTTAGGGTTAGGGTTAGGGTTAGGGTTAGGGTTAGGGTTAGGGTTAGGGTTAGGGTTAGGGTTAGGGTTAGGGTTAGGGTTAGGGTTAGGGTTAGGTTAGGGTTAGGGTTAGGGTTAGGGTTAGGGTTAGGGTTAGGGTTAGGGTTAGGGTTAGGGTTAGGGTTAGGGTTAGGGTTAGGGTTAGGGTTAGGGTTAGGGTTAGGGTTAGGGTTAGGGTTAGGGTTAGGGTTAGGGTTAGGGTTAGGGTTAGGGTTAGGGTTAGGGTTAGGGTTAGGGTTAGGGTTAGGGTTAGGGTTAGGGTTAGGGTTAGGGTTAGGGTTAGGGTTAGGGTTAGGGTTAGGGTTAGGGTTAGGGTTAGGGTTAGGGTTAGGGTTAGGGTTAGGGTTAGGGTTAGGGTTAGGGTTAGGGTTAGGGTTAGGGTTAGGGTTAGGGTTAGGGTTAGGGTTAGGGTTAGGGTTAGGGTTAGGGTTAGGGTTAGGGTTAGGGTTAGGGTTAGGGTTAGGGTTAGGGTTAGGGTTAGGGTTAGGGTTAGGGTTAGGGTTAGGGTTAGGGTTAGGGTTAGGGTTAGGGTTAGGGTTAGGGTTAGGGTTAGGGTTAGGGTTAGGGTTAGGGTTAGGGTTAGGGTTAGGGTTAGGGTTAGGGTTAGGGTTAGGGTTAGGGTTAGGGTTAGGGTTAGGGTTAGGGTTAGGGTTAGGGTTAGGGTTAGGGTTAGGGTTAGGGTTAGGGTTAGGGTTAGGGTTAGGGTTAGGGTTAGGGTTAGGGTTAGGGTTAGGGTTAGGGTTAGGGTTAGGGTTAGGGTTAGGGTTAGGGTTAGGGTTAGGGTTAGGGTTAGGGTTAGGGTTAGGGTTAGGGTTAGGGTTAGGGTTAGGGTTAGGGTTAGGGTTAGGGTTAGGGTTAGGGTTAGGGTTAGGGTTAGGGTTAGGGTTAGGGTTAGGGTTAGGGTTAGGGTTAGGGTTAGGGTTAGGGTTAGGGTTAGGGTTAGGGTAGGGTTAGGGTTAGGGTTAGGGTTAGGGTTAGGGTTAGGGTTAGGGTTAGGGTTAGGGTTAGGGTTAGGGTTAGGGTTAGGGTTAGGGTTAGGGTTAGGGTTAGGGTTAGGGTTAGGGTTAGGGTTAGGGTTAGGGTTAGGGTTAGGGTTAGGGTTAGGGTTAGGGTTAGGGTTAGGGTAGGGTTAGGGTTAGGGTTAGGGTTAGGGTTAGGGTTAGGGTTAGGGTAGGGTTAGGGTTAGGGTTAGGGGTAGGGGGTTAGGGTTAGGGGTAGGGTTAGGGTAGGGTTAGGGTAGGTGGGGGTAGGGTGGGTAGGGTTAGGGTAGGGTTAGGGGTAGGGGTAGGGTGAGGGGTAGGGAGGGTTAGGGTTAGGGTGTGGGGTGGGGTAGGGTTAGGGGGGTGGGTAGGGTTAGGGGTAGGGGGTAGGGGTTAGGGTGTGGGGTGAGGGTGAGGGGTGGGTGGGGTAGGGGGTAGGGGGAGGGGTAGGGTGTGGGTGTGGGTGAGGGTGAGGGTTAGGGGGTGGGGGTGGGGAGGGGTGTGGGGTGGGAGGGTGAGGGTGGGTTAGGGGTAGGGGTAGGGGGTGGGGTAGGGGTGGGTGTGGGGTTGGGTAGGGGTGGGGTAGGGGTAGGGTGAGGGTGGGGTGGGGTAGGGGGTGGGTTAGGGGTAGGGGTAGGGGGTGGGTAGGGGTAGGGTGAGGGGGAGGGGGTGGGTGGTGGGGGTGGGGTGGGGGTGGGGGTGGGGGTGGGGGAGGGTGGGTGGGGGTGGGGGTGGGGGTGGGGTTGGGGGTGGGGGTGGGGGTGGGGGTGGGGGTGGGGGTGGGGGTGGGGTGGGGGTGGGGGTGGGGGTGGGGGTGGGGGTGGGGGTGGGGTGGGGGTGGGGGTGGGGGAGGGGTGGGGTGGGGGTGGGGGTGGGGGGGTGGGGGTGGGGGTGGGTGTGGGGGTGGGGGTGGGGGTGGGGGTGGGGTGGGGGTGGGGGTGGGGGTGGGGGTGGGGTGGGGGTGGGGGTGGGGGTGGGGGTGGGGGTGGGGGTGGGGGTGGGGGTGGGGGTGGGGGTGGGGTGGGGGTGGGGTGGGGGTGGGGGTGGGGGTGGGGGTGGGGGTGGGGTGGGGGTGGGGTGGGGGTGGGGGTGGGGGTGGGGGTGGGGGTGGGGGTGGGGGTGGGGGTGGGGGTGGGGGTGGGGGTGGGGGTGGGGGTGGGGTGGGGGTGGGGGGGGTGGGGGTGGGGGTGGGGTGGGGGTGGGGGTGGGGGAGGGGGTGGGGGTGGGGGTGGGGGGGTGGGGGTGGGGAGGGGGTGGGGGTGGGGGTGGGGGTGGGGGTGTGGGGGTGGGGGTGGGGTGGGGGTGGGGGTGGGGGTGGGGGTGGGGGTGGGGGTGGGGGGTGGGGGGTGGGGGTGGGGGTGGGGGTGGGGGTGGGGGTGGGGGTGGGGGTGGGGGTGGGGGGGTGGGGGTGGGGGTGGGGGTGGGGGTGGGGGTGGGGTGGGGGTGGGGTGGGGGTGGGGGTGGGGGTGGGGTGGGGGTGGGGGTGGGGGTGGGGGTGGTGGGGGTGGGGGTGGGGTGGGGGTGGGGGTGGGGTGGGGGTGGGGTGGGGGTGGGGGAGGGGGTGGGGGTGGGGGTGGGGGTGGGGTGGGGGTGGGGGTGGGGGTGGGGTGGGGGTGGGGGTGGGGGTGGGGTGGGGGTGGGGGTGGGGGTGGGGGTGGGGGTGGGGGAGGGGGTGGGGAGGGGGTGGGGGTGGGGGTGGGGGTGGGGGAGGGGGTAGGGGGTGGGGGTGGGGGTGGGGGTGGAGTGGGGTGGGGGTGAGGAGAGGGGAGAGGAGGGGGGGGGGTGGGTGGGGTGGGGGTGGGGGTGGGGGTGGGGTGGGGGTGGGGGTGGGGTAGGGGGTGGGGGGGGTGGGGGAGGGGTGGGTGGGGGTGGGGGTGGGGGTGGGGGTGGGTGTGGGGGTGGGGGGGTGGGGG
>NW_027069387.1:834439-844439 GCF_037157495.1 Lathamus discolor
ACTCCACATGCCTTTTTCAGCCCAAGTGTCCCTGGACCTGTAGCCTTTTTGACAGTCTGAACCCGAACCCTAACCCTAACCCTAACCCTAACCCTATTTTAAACGGCACCTTGGAGCTGAGTTTCCAGTCCCAAGCACCGTGGATGGTCCAGATGAAAAAGGTGTTGAAAGACTAATGGCGATACACTGGAATGCTCTCCTTAGATGGTTTTTAGCAGTCCCAGTGTCCCTGGAGATGTAGGCATTTTAGATCTCTGAACAATAACCCATTAAGTATAACCCATCAAGCATTCTACATGGCATGCTGGAGCTTAGTTTAGAGTCCTTATCACCAGGGCTGTCCCAGATGAGAAAGCTGTGGACCAAGCAAAGTCTTTGCACTGCCGTGCTCCACTCGACATGCCTTTTCCAGCACCTGTGTCCCTGGAGCAGTAGCCTTTATGACAGTCTGAACCCGAACACTAACCATAAAACTAACCCTAATCTAAATGGCACCTTGGAGATGAGTTGACAGTTCCAAGCACCATGGATGGTCCAGATGAAAAAAGTGTTGAAAGATTAGTAGTGGTACACAGGAATGCTCCCCTTGTATTGTTTTGAGCAGTCCCAGTATCCCTGGAGATGTAGGCGTTATGGATATCTGAACAGTAACCATTACCCTAATCTACATGGCATGCGGGAGTTCAGTTTACAGTCCTTATCTCTAGGGCTGTCCCAGATGAGAAAGGTGTGGACCAAGCAATGTCTTTGCACTGCTGTGCTCCACTCCACATGACTTTTTCAGCACCAGTGTCCCTGCAGCTGAAGCCTTTCTGACAGTCTGAACCCGAACCCTAAACCTAACCCTAACCCTAACCTAAAAGGCACCTTGGAGCTGAGATTACTGTCCCAGGCACCGTGGCTGGACCAGATGAAAAAGGTGTTGAAAGATTGATAGTGGTACACGGGAATGCTCTTCTGATTTAGTTTTTAGCAGTCCCAGTGTCCCTGGAAATGTAGGCATTATAGATCTACGAACAGTAACCCTCACCCTAGCCTAAATGGCATTTGGGGGCTTAGTTTAGAGTCCTAATCACCATGGCTGTCCCAGATGAGAAAGGTGTGGACCGAGCAATGTCCTTGCAGTGCCGTGATCCACTCCACATGCCTTTTTCAGCCCAAGTGTCCCTGGACCTGTAGCCTTTATGACAGTCTGAACCCGAACCCTAACCCTAACCCTAACCCTAACCCTATTTTAAACGGCACCTTGGAGCTGAGTTTCCAGTCCCAAGCACCGTGGATGGTCCAGATGAAAAAGGTGTTGAAAGACTAATGGCGATACACTGGAATGCTCTCCTTAGATGGTTTTTAGCAGTCCCAGTGTCCCTGGAGATGTAGGCATTTTAGATCTCTGAACAATAACCCATTAAGTATAACCCATCAAGCATTCTACATGGCATGCTGGAGCTTAGTTTAGAGTCCTTATCACCAGGGCTGTCCCAGATGAGAAAGCTGTGGACCAAGCAAAGTCTTTGCACTGCCGTGCTCCACTCGACATGCCTTTTCCAGCACCTGTGTCCCTGGAGCAGTAGCCTTTATGACAGTCTGAACCCGAACACTAACCATAAAACTAACCCTAATCTAAATGGCACCTTGGAGATGAGTTGACAGTTCCAAGCACCATGGATGGTCCAGATGAAAAAAGTTTTGAAAGATTAGTAGTGGTACACAGGAATGCTCCCTTGTATTGTTTTGAGCAGTCCCAGTATCCCTGGAGATGTAGGCGTTATGGATATCT
The DNA here is from genome assembly GCF_037157495.1 of Lathamus discolor. Classification (NCBI taxonomy): domain Eukaryota; kingdom Metazoa; phylum Chordata; class Aves; order Psittaciformes; family Psittacidae; genus Lathamus; species Lathamus discolor. The sequence goes on from NW_027069387.1 coordinate 836,217, forward strand.
GAACAGTAACCATTACCCTAATCTACATGGCATGCGGGAGTTCAGTTTACAGTCCTTATCTCTAGGGCTGTCCCAGATGAGAAAGGTGTGGACCAAGCAATGTCTTTGCACTGCTGTGCTCCACTCCACATGACTTTTTCAGCACCAGTGTCCCTGCAGCTGAAGCCTTTCTGACAGTCTGAACCCGAACCCTAACCCTAACCCTAACCCTAACCCTAACCCTAACCCTAACCCTAACCCTAACCCTAACCCTAACCCTAACCCTAACCCTAACCCTAACCCTAACCTAACCCTAACCCTAACCCTAACCCTAACCTAACCCTAACCCTAACCCTAACCCTAACCCTAACCCTAACCCTAACCCTAACCCTAACCCTAACCCTAACCCTAACCCTAACCCTAACCCTAACCCTAACCCTAACCCTAACCCTAACCCTAACCCTAACCCTAACCCTAACCCTAACCCTAACCCTAACCCTAACCCTAACCTAACCCTAACCCTAACCCTAACCCTAACCCTAACCTAACCCTAACCTAACCCTAACCCTAACCCTAACCCTAACCCTAACCCTAACCCTAACCCTAACCCTAACCCTAACCCTAACCCTAACCCTAACCCTAACCCTAACCCTAACCCTAACCCTAACCCTAACCCTAACCCTAACCCTAACCCTAACCCTAACCCTAACCCTAACCCTAACCCTAACCCTAACCCTAACCCTAACCCTAACCCTAACCCTAACCCTAACCTAACCCTAACCCTAACCCTAACCCTAACCCTAACCCTAACCCTAACCCTAACCCTAAACCCTAACCCTAACCCTAACCCTAACCCTAACCCTAACCCTAACCCTAACCCTAACCCTAACCCTACCCTAACCCTAACCCTAACCCTAACCCTAACCCTAACCCTAACCCTAACCTAACCCTAACCTAACCCTAACCCTAACCCTCAACCCTAACCCTAACCCTAACCCTAACCCTAACCCTAACCCTAACCCTAACCCTAACCCTAACCCTAACCCTAACCCTAACCCTAACCCTAACCCTAACCCTAACCCTAACCCTAACCCTAACCCTAACCCTAACCCTAACCCTAACCCTAACCTAACCCTAACCCTAACCCTAACCCTAACCCTAACCCTAACCCTAACCCTAACCTAACCCTAACCCTAACCCTAACCCTAACCCTAACCCTAACCCTAACCCTAACCCTAACCCTAACCCTAACCACCTAACCCTAACCCTAACCCTAACCCTAACCCTAACCCTAACCCTAACCCTAACCCTAACCCTAACCCTAACCCTAACCCTAACCCTAACCCTAACCCTAACCCTAACCCTAACCCTAACCCTAACCCTAACCCTACCCTAACCCTAACCCTAACCCTAACCCTAACCCTAACCCTAACCCTAACCCTAACCCTAACCCTAACCCCTAACCCTAACCCTAACCCTAACCCTAACCCTAACCCTAACCCTAACCCTAACCCTAACCCTAACCCTAACCCTAACCCTAACCCTAACCCTAACCCTAACCCTAACCCTAACCCTAACCCTAACCCTAACCTAACCCTAACCCTAACCCTAACCCTAACCCTAACTAACCCTAACCCTAACCCTAACCCTAACCCTAACCCTAACCCAACCCTAACCCTAACCCTAACCCTAACCCTAACCCTAACCCTAACCCTAACCCTAACCCAACCCTAACCCTAACCCTAACCCTAACCCTAACCCTAACCCTAACCCTAACCCTAACCCTAACCCTAACCCTAACCCTAACCCTAACCCTAACCCTAACCCTAACCCTAACCCTAACCCTAACCCTAACCCTAACCCTAACCCTAACCCTAACCCTAACCCTAACCCTAACCCTAACCCTAACCCTAACCCTAACCCTAACCCTAACCCTAACCCTAACCCTAACCCTAACCCTAACCCTAACCCTAACCCTAACCCTAACCCTAACCCTAACCCTAACCCTAACCCTAACCCTAACCCTAACCCTAACCCTAACCCTAACCCTAACCCTAACCCTAACCCTAACCCTAACCCTAACCCTAACCCTAACCCTAACCCTAACCCTAACCCTAACCCTAACCCTAACCCTAACCCTAACCCTAACCCTAACCCTAACCCTAACCCTAACCCTAACCCTAACCCTAACCCTAACCCTAACCCTAACCCTAACCCTAACCCTAACCCTAACCTAACCCTAACCCTAACCCTAACCCTAACCCTAACCCTAACCCTAACCCTAACCCTAACCCTAACCCTAACCCTAACCCTAACCCTAACCCTAACCCTAACCCTAACCCTAACCCTAACCCTAACCCTAACCCTAACCCTAACCCTAACCCTAACCCTAACCCTAACCCTAACCCTAACCCTAACCCTAACCCTAACCCTAACCCTAACCCTAACCCTAACCCTAACCCTAACCCTAACCCTAACCCTAACCCTAACCCTAACCCTAACCCTAACCCTAACCCTAACCCTAACCCTAACCCTAACCCTAACCCTAACCCTAACCCTAACCCTAACCCTAACCCTAACCCTAACCCTAACCCTAACCCTAACCCTAACCCTAACCCTAACCCTAACCCTAACCCTAACCCTAACCCTAACCCTAACCCTAACCCTAACCCTAACCCTAACCCTAACCCTAACCCTAACCCTAACCCTAACCCTAACCCTAACCCTAACCCTAACCCTAACCCTAACCCTAACCCTAACCCTAACCCTAACCCTAACCCTAACCCTAACCCTAACCCTAACCCTAACCCTAACCCTAACCCTAACCCTAACCCTAACCCTAACCCTAACCCTAACCCTAACCCTAACCCTAACCCTAACCCTAACCCTAACCCTAACCCTAACCCTAACCCTAACCCTAACCCTAACCCTAACCCTAACCCTAACCCTAACCCTAACCCTAACCCTAACCCTAACCCTAACCCTAACCCTAACCCTAACCCTAACCCTAACCCTAACCCTAACCCTAACCCTAACCCTAACCCTAACCCTAACCCTAACCCTAACCCTAACCCTAACCCTAACCCTAACCCTAACCCTAACCCTAACCCTAACCCTAACCCTAACCCTAACCCTAACCCTAACCCTAACCCTAACCCTAACCCTAACCCTAACCCTAACCCTAACCCTAACCCTAACCCTAACCCTAACCCTAACCCTAACCCTAACCCTAACCCTAACCTAACCCTAACCCTAACCCTAACCTAACCCTAACCCTAACCCTAACCCTAACCCTAACCCTAACCCTAACCCTAACCTAACCCTAACCCTAACCCTAACCCTAACCCTAACCCTAACCCTAACCCTAACCCTAACCCTAACCCTAACCCTAACCCTAACCCTAACCCTAACCCTAACCCTAACCCTAACCCTAACCCTAACCCTAACCCTAACCCTAACCCTAACCCTAACCCTAACCCTAACCCTAACCCTAACCCTAACCCTAACCCTAACCCTAACCCTAACCCTAACCCTAACCCTAACCCTAACCCTAACCCTAACCCTAACCCTAACCCTAACCCTAACCCTAACCCTAACCCTAACCCTAACCCTAACCCTAACCCTAACCCTAACCCTAACCCTAACCCTAACCCTAACCCTAACCCTAACCCTAACCCTAACCCTAACCCTAACCCTAACCCTAACCCTAACCCTAACCCTAACCCTAACCCTAACCCAACCCTAACCCTAACCCTAACCCTAACCCTAACCCTAACCCTAACCCTAACCCTAACCCTAACCCTAACCCTAACCCTAACCCTAACCCTAACCCTAACCCTAACCCTAACCCTAACCCTAACCCTAACCCTAACCCTAACCCTAACCCTAACCCTAACCCTAACCCTAACCCTAACCCTAACCCTAACCCTAACCCTAACCCTAACCCTAACCCTAACCCTAACCCTAACCCTAACCCTAACCCTAACCCTAACCCTAACCCTAACCCTAACCCTAACCCTAACCCTAACCCTAACCCTAACCCTAACCCTAACCCTAACCCTAACCCTAACCCTAACCCTAACCCTAACCCTAACCCTAACCCTAACCCTAACCCTAACCCTAACCCTAACCCTAACCCTAACCCTAACCCTAACCCTAACCCTAACCCTAACCCTAACCCTAACCCTAACCTAACCCTAACCCTAACCCTAACCCTAACCCTAACCCTAACCCTAACCCTAACCCTAACCCTAACCCTAACCCTAACCCTAACCCTAACCCTAACCCTAACCCTAACCCTAACCCTAACCCTAACCCTAACCCTAACCCTAACCCTAACCCTAACCCTAACCCTAACCCTAACCCTAACCCTAACCCTAACCCTAACCCTAACCCTAACCCTAACCCTAACCCTAACCCTAACCCTAACCCTAACCCTAACCCTAACCCTAACCCTAACCCTAACCCTAACCCTAACCCTAACCCTAACCCTAACCCTAACCCTAACCCTAACCCTAACCCTAACCCTAACCCTAACCCTAACCCTAACCCTAACCCTAACCCTAACCCTAACCCTAACCCTAACCCTAACCCTAACCCTAACCCTAACCCTAACCCTAACCCTAACCCTAACCCTAACCCTAACCCTAACCCTAACCCTAACCCTAACCCTAACCCTAACCCTAACCTAACCCTAACCCTAACCCTAACCCTAACCCTAACCCTAACCCTAACCCTAACCCTAACCCTAACCCTAACCCTAACCCTAACCCTAACCCTAACCCTAACCCTAACCCTAACCCTAACCCTAACCCTAACCCTAACCCTAACCCTAACCCTAACCCTAACCCTAACCCTAACCCTAACCCTAACCCTAACCCTAACCCTAACCCTAACCCTAACCTAACCCTAACCCTAACCCTAACCCTAACCCTAACCCTAACCCTAACCCTAACCCTAACCCTAACCCTAACCCTAACCCTAACCCTAACCCTAACCCTAACCCTAACCCTAACCCTAACCCTAACCCTAACCCTAACCCTAACCCTAACCCTAACCCTAACCCTAACCCTAACCCTAACCCTAACCCTAACCCTAACCCTAACCCTAACCCTAACCCTAACCCTAACCCTAACCCTAACCCTAACCCTAACCCTAACCCTAACCCTAACCCTAACCCTAACCCTAACCCTAACCCTAACCCTAACCCTAACCCTAACCCTAACCCTAACCCTAACCCTAACCCTAACCCTAACCCTAACCCTAACCCTAACCCTAACCTAACCCTAACCCTAACCCTAACCCTAACCCTAACCCTAACCCTAACCCTAACCCTAACCCTAACCCTAACCCTAACCCTAACCCTAACCCTAACCCTAACCCTAACCCTAACCCTAACCCTAACCCTAACCCTAACCCTAACCCTAACCCTAACCCTAACCCTAACCCTAACCCTAACCCTAACCCTAACCCTAACCCTAACCCTAACCCTAACCCTAACCCTAACCCTAACCCTAACCCTAACCCTAACCCTAACCCTAACCCTAACCCTAACCTAACCCTAACCCTAACCCTAACCCTAACCCTAACCCTAACCCTAACCCTAACCCTAACCCTAACCCTAACCCTAACCCTAACCCTAACCCTAACCCTAACCCTAACCCTAACCCTAACCCTAACCCTAACCCTAACCCTAACCCTAACCCTAACCCTAACCCTAACCCTAACCCTAACCCTAACCCTAACCCTAACCCTAACCCTAACCTAACCCTAACCCTAACCCTAACCCTAACCCTAACCCTAACCCTAACCCTAACCCTAACCCTAACCCTAACCCTAACCCTAACCCTAACCCTAACCCTAACCCTAACCCTAACCCTAACCCTAACCCTAACCCTAACCCTAACCTAACCCTAACCCTAACCCTAACCCTAACCCTAACCCTAACCCTAACCCTAACCCTAACCCTAACCCTAACCCTAACCCTAACCCTAACCCTAACCCTAACCCTAACCCTAACCCTAACCCTAACCCTAACCCTAACCCTAACCCTAACCCTAACCCTAACCCTAACCCTAACCCTAACCCTAACCCTAACCCTAACCCTAACCCTAACCCTAACCCTAACCCTAACCCTAACCCTAACCCTAACCCTAACCCTAACCCTAACCCTAACCCTAACCCTAACCCTAACCCTAACCCTAACCCTAACCCTAACCCTAACCCTAACCCTAACCCTAACCCTAACCCTAACCCTAACCCTAACCCTAACCCTAACCCTAACCCTAACCCTAACCCTAACCCTAACCCTAACCCTAACCCTAACCCTAACCCTAACCCTAACCCTAACCCTAACCCTAACCCTAACCCTAACCCTAACCCTAACCCTAACCCTAACCCTAACCCTAACCCTAACCCTAACCCTAACCCTAACCCTAACCCTAACCCTAACCCTAACCCTAACCCTAACCCTAACCCTAACCCTAACCCTAACCCTAACCCTAACCCTAACCCTAACCCTAACCCTAACCCTAACCCTAACCCTAACCCTAACCCTAACCCTAACCCTAACCCTAACCCTAACCCTAACCCTAACCCTAACCCTAACCCTAACCCTAACCCTAACCCTAACCCTAACCCTAACCCTAACCCTAACCCTAACCCTAACCCTAACCCTAACCCTAACCCTAACCCTAACCCTAACCCTAACCCTAACCCTAACCCTAACCCTAACCCTAACCCTAACCCTAACCCTAACCCTAACCCTAACCCTAACCCTAACCCTAACCCTAACCCTAACCCTAACCCTAACCCTAACCCTAACCCTAACCCTAACCCTAACCCTAACCCTAACCCTAACCCTAACCCTAACCCTAACCCTAACCCTAACCCTAACCCTAACCCTAACCCTAACCCTAACCCTAACCCTAACCCTAACCCTAACCCTAACCCTAACCCTAACCCTAACCCTAACCCTAACCCTAACCCTAACCCTAACCCTAACCCTAACCCTAACCCTAACCCTAACCCTAACCCTAACCCTAACCCTAACCCTAACCCTAACCCTAACCCTAACCCTAACCCTAACCCTAACCCTAACCCTAACCTAACCCTAACCCTAACCCTAACCCTAACCCTAACCCTAACCCTAACCCTAACCCTAACCCTAACCCTAACCCTAACCCTAACCCTAACCCTAACCCTAACCCTAACCCTAACCCTAACCCTAACCCTAACCCTAACCCTAACCCTAACCCTAACCCTAACCCTAACCCTAACCCTAACCCTAACCCTAACCCTAACCCTAACCCTAACCCTAACCCTAACCCTAACCCTAACCCTAACCCTAACCCTAACCCTAACCCTAACCCTAACCCTAACCTAACCCTAACCCTAACCCTAACCCTAACCCTAACCCTAACCCTAACCCTAACCCTAACCCTAACCCTAACCCTAACCCTAACCCTAACCCTAACCCTAACCCTAACCCTAACCCTAACCCTAACCCTAACCCTAACCCTAACCCTAACCCTAACCCTAACCCTAACCCTAACCCTAACCCTAACCCTAACCCTAACCCTAACCCTAACCCTAACCCTAACCCTAACCCTAACCCTAACCCTAACCCTAACCCTAACCCTAACCCTAACCCTAACCCTAACCCTAACCCTAACCCTAACCCTAACCCTAACCCTAACCCTAACCCTAACCCTAACCCTAACCCTAACCCTAACCCTAACCCTAACCCTAACCCTAACCCTAACCCTAACCCTAACCCTAACCCTAACCCTAACCCTAACCCTAACCCTAACCCTAACCCTAACCCTAACCCTAACCCTAACCCTAACCCTAACCCTAACCCTAACCCTAACCCTAACCCTAACCCTAACCCTAACCCTAACCCTAACCCTAACCCTAACCCTAACCCTAACCCTAACCCTAACCCTAACCCTAACCCTAACCCTAACCCTAACCCTAACCCTAACCCTAACCCTAACCCTAACCCTAACCCTAACCCTAACCCTAACCCTAACCCTAACCCTAACCCTAACCCTAACCCTAACCCTAACCCTAACCCTAACCCTAACCCTAACCCTAACCCTAACCCTAACCCTAACCCTAACCCTAACCCTAACCCTAACCCTAACCCTAACCCTAACCCTAACCCTAACCCTAACCCTAACCCTAACCCTAACCCTAACCCTAACCCTAACCCTAACCCTAACCCTAACCCTAACCTAACCC